>NC_056524.1:161378766-161443589 GCF_019175285.1 Sceloporus undulatus
ACTGTGACTCGAAGCAGCTTTATTTTGGCTGTCTGTAACAGGCCAAAGAGCATGAGTACTTGGAGGTGGAAGAAATGAGCTGTTTGGAGGACAGAGGGGTGAAGTAGTCAATCTGAGAGCAAGTAAGCAGGCATTTAGGAACTAGAGGACTGGGAAGCAATGAGTCCCCAGCTTTCATTCCCCAAGACTCTTGAAGAAAGTGATGGAAGACCTTTGACCTTCCATAAGTTTTGATCTATGAGTTCCATAATCCCTCAGGGACATACTGCTTAGAGCTTCTAGAGCTGGTGCAAGACCTCTGGGGAATCAAAAGCTCCCTGTCTCTGCCTGAATCCATCCCTGAGAATGTATAATATAGGAAGATGCTTTATAGTAAATCACACCAGTGGCCATCTAGCCTACTGTTGCCTCTTATGAGATCAAACTACACATTACTCTTAATGCATTATTAAGAAAATCACCTGGTTTTCTCCCTTTAAAAAAAAATCCCTCAGCATTGGGGGACCTATATTTATTAGGACTGCTGCCAGTAGGGAGGGGAGATTTAATCTTCCACTTGCAACTTCCCCTGTATACAGTATGGCTATTTTGTTATGTGCCTTCAAGTCATTTCTGACTTATGGCGACCCTAAGGCAAACCTATCATGGGGTTTTCTTGGCAGGATTTGTTCAGAGGAGGTTTTCCATTGCCTTCCCCTGAGGGTGAGAGCATGTGGCTTACCCAAGGTCACCCAGTGGGTTTCATGGCTGGGCTGGAAATCAAACCCTGGTCTCCAGAGTGGTAGTCCAACACCCAAACTACTATGCCACAGCTGGCAAAAGTTCCCACATTTGTCAGAGGGATCTTTAAAGCCCAATAGCTAAATGTCAGTGATTATTTTTGTCACAATTGCAGCAGGGCAGGAAAACATGAAACATTCCATGTGTATATATGTGTGTGTGAAGGAATCCATGGGGATTAAGCATACCACCCATGTGTATATGTTTGTGAAAGAATCCACCAATGAGGAACAAGTGACTACAAGTCTTGTGTGGCATGTTCATGTGCTTGGCCATTAAGTAACCAATTTAAGTGCACAGAGAAGAAACTGTAAGTTGTTGTGATAATTTCAACAGCTTCGTCTTAGATAGGACAGTGAAATATGCTCTTACCTGTAAAGTTGCAACCTAGACTAAAAATGCATCCTACTTACCTTGTCAGTTATTGGATCAGTATAATCTTTTGGCATAGAGCTGCTCCAAGACTGAACAGATATGGCAATGCCACCATGTTATTACGAATGATAGTATAAAACCAACATATCAAGAAGCTTGGCTTCCATTTTTTGTTTATTCCAAATCAACAAGGCATGCCAGATCATTTCACCAACAGTATTTTTTTTTCCAGTTTAGTACTATAAAGTATATTATTGTTCTTTATGTATTATTTATTACAGAGGCTTGGCATGGGGGGAAAAAGTTTTTTCATTACTGTAGCTCTTTTAAATGTATTTTCGGGTACTGAATTTGAAAAACACAATAAAAATGTCATACCACACACAGTTCTTTCACGAATGTACTATTTTTATCAGTTCAGTTGTTACTTCACTTTGATTGAGTGCAGACATTGATGTTCCAGTGCAATTTCTTTTAGTGCTTTTGAACAGATTTTTGTGTTTCATATCAGCAAATTAAAGTCTTTTGAAAGTCTATTAGAAGGTGAAATTGAAGGCTTTCATGGCTGGCATCCATAGTTTTTTGTGGGTTTTTTGGGCTATGTGGATGTGTTCTGGAAGAGCTTATTCTTGATGTTTCACCAGCATCTGTGGCTGGCATCTTCAGAGAATGCTGGCATGAAAGTGAGTAAGATATATATACTGTGCGACCCTTGGTTGAGAGGAAGTGATTTACATGTCAGGTCAGAATGCACAGTGAAGCCAACAAAGTTTGGCTACCAGTCCTGAAAAACACCAAAATCAAGACCCAGCAAGTGCAAATGAAAACTACCCAGGGTCAGGAGTTTTTCCAGGAGACAATGAATCATTAATTAAATAGACATCCTGATGTTAGGGTGTAGAAAGATGCGCAGTGTCCACCACAACCACCTGCAAAGTTGAACCACATTGACAGGACGCCAAGGAGAAGTAATCTAAAGAGATGTCTACAAAGGTATTCAGGCCAAGAAGGAAAATATTCCTTCACCACTGCAAACGGTCTTGAGCTCCCGGCTTGAGAAATAACGACAGGAGCACTTCAAGCATTCACTCTACACGAGGGCTTTAATAATAAAGTTACTTTGTCAACCAAACACCCATAACAACAAAAATAGAGAGGCAGTTACTCTTACACCAACTGTCATAACTGACACGGTCACTCAGAAGGACTGACAGCATCAACATTCCATAATGCAAGTATCAACTGTCAACTGCCACTGGAACTGTAATAGGTTCTGCTACAGCTCTATCTTGTGGTCACATACATGGCATTTCCTAACACCCGAGGCCTTACCATTTAACAACGGACCAACACACAGAATGACATGTAAATCACTTTCTCTCAACCAAGGTTCACACAGTATATGCATACCCCATTCAATCCTATGCGAGTATTATCTGAAAATGCCAGCATTCTCTGAAGATGTCAGCCATAGATGCTGGCAAAACATCCAGAATAAACTCTTCCAGAACATATCTACATAGCCCCCCAAAACTAAATCTATTAGAAGGTTTTAATCCTTTTCTTATAAGATCATTTCATTCAGTCACACACTACAAGATAGAAATGTCAAAGTTGTGAAAAAATTCTATGTGATAGAGCAAATCCAAGGTAATGTTCACCATACCAACAACCCTGGTGGGTCAGTGGATAAATGCCAGTACTGCAGCCACTCACTCATAAACCACAAGGTTGTGAGTTGAATCCCATCCAGGAGCTCAGGGTTGACTCAGCCTTGCTTCCTTCTGAGGTCACTAAAATGAGTACCCAGCTTGTTGGGGGCAATTAGCTTACAGTTGTAAACTGTTTCGAGAGTGCTTAGTGTGGTATGAAGCAATATATAAATCAAACTGCTATTGCATATGCTGTTGGGCTTAATATCTCAGCAGCCCTAGCCAGTAGAGCCAATAATGAGGAATGCTGAGATTTTCAGTCCAACAACATTTGGAGGGCTGCATGATTCCCACACCTTTTCTAGTCAAACGCTCTACATTGGTACCTTACACTGGCTCTCCATCGAGAAGAGATTCATGGTCCTGTTCAGACTAGGAACTGGACGTTAGAGTTGACACCATGTAGTTGGGGTGGTTATGGCAGTAGATAGTTGAACAGAAAGTTTGTGAGTGAATTCCACAGATAAAACCTCTGAGTCAGGTATTCCTCTTTCAGTCTTGACATATCCCTCCACGTGTTTGAAATAAAATACCTCTACATCACTGTGACAGACCTGCATGGCCAGCTAGAGTGATGGATAGATGAGCTGAGAAGGTTAATCCCTTTCCATTTTTCACCCTTACATATTTGTTTCAACTGGGTTTTTTTTCCCTTCACCACCTCAAGGTGGCCAATTAATCTTGTGTTCCTTTATTTCTACCAAAAGAACTACTGCAGACAGATCCCATTGTTCTTCACAAAGGTATGAGCAGGTTCTATATTTTGAAAGTGTACAGAGAGAGAGAGAGAGAGAGAGAGAGAGAGAGAGAGAGAGAGAGAGAACACAAAACTGCTTTGCTTTAAAACTCTTCTGGAAATAGCTTTATTCTGTCCTTTTCCCCACACCACACCACTTTCTTAAAACTAAAGATTGTAGAGTGGACTTTGAATGAAATACGTTTTATCAAAAAGACAGCAGGATCTCCCATAAAAGGAATAAGGCTCTACAAATCTCCAGTTTGGGTGAAGTTCACTGCTTCTAAGATTTAATACAGTGATCTCTTGAATACAAGGATAGTACTGACAAAGCTACCTCTCTTAACGGAATATTTCTGGTGCTACTGGAGATGCAGGACTTTCTGAACAGTAATCCAAATGTTATGATCTCACTTTAAATGGAAAATAAATAAATCAATCTGAATTAAGCATTTAGCATTTCACTGACTTGATAATAAATATATATTTTTAAAATTTATGTCCCATCTCTCTGTCCAAGACAACTGGGGCGGCTTACAAGTTAAAACAATACAGTCCCATATCCGAGAATCCTATCCCCCCCTAAAATAACAATTAGGCAGTTCACAATTTAAAACATACCTGAAAATGAACAAACATAAACGTAAACAGTTCCATTAGTCGCTATAGCAGATTCAAAGGGTCACAGGTTCCATTTTTGGTGGCCAGTTATCTATTCGGGAAAGACCAGCCAGAAGAAATCTGTCTTAACAGCTTTTCAAAAGCTGTTTAAGCTGGTAATGTGATGGATTTCCTCCAGCAGGCTGTTCCATAATCTGGGAGCGGCTGCTGAAAAGGCCTACTGGGTGGTTGCAGACAGCCTACCGTATATACTCGACTATAAATCGAGAAATTTATGACCCAAAGTTGCCCCTAAAATCTTGGGTAGACTTATAGAAGGGTCAGTGCACCAATAGTGCTTAGAAAGGTCCTATAGCAAGCAAGACTGATGCCCCAATCTCCATTGAATTCCTTCTCCCTCCAGTCCATTTGCAAGCCTTTGCTTCCTGTCCTATCAAAGAAACTCCCCTTTGAAAAGCACTTGTCTGGTCCATTTGCAAGCCTTTGCTCCCCTGGTTGGTTTGCAAGCCTTTGCTTCCTATGGGGAAAACTCCCCATTGAAAAGCACTTGCCTGGTCCGTTTTCAAGCCCTTGCTTCCTATGGGAAAACTCCATTTAAAATCATCTCTCCAGTGCCTTTTGCAAGACCTTGTTTCCTATGGAAACAACTCTCCATTTAAATCCTCTTGCTTCCTAGAGGTCCAGAGAAGGAGACGGAGGGACGGAAGTGATATTTCCTTCTTTCCATCCTTCCTTATGGCCTCCTAAGTTTTACCCTCGACTTATCCCAGGTCATATCAAAATCCAGGATTTTGACCCTGAAACCTTCCCTCAACTTATACATGAGGTCGACTTATACACAAATATATACGGTAGTTTTCATAGGTTGCAATAAGTTCCAGAGGACCTGAGTGCATGGGGTGGATTATACGGATGGAGGCGGTCCCAAAGATATGTTGGACCCAAGCCATTTAGGGCTTTAAAGGTCATAACTAACACCTTGTACTGTGCCTGGAAACTAATGGGCAGCCAGTGGAGCAATTTTAAAATAGGTGTTTAAAATATGATTGCTTCTGGCTTTACCAGAAACCAACCTGGCTGCCATGTTCTGCACTAATTGAAGTTTCCGAACTAGGCATAAGGGTAGCCCCATGTAGAGTGCATTGCAAAAATCGAGTCGAGGGGTTACCAGCACATGCACACACTAGACCCCTCACTTCTAGGAAAGGGTGCAGTTGGCATATCAACCGAAACTGATAACAGGTGCTCCTGACCGTTGCATTTACCTGATTTGTCATCTGGAGCAACTGTTCTAGGACCACCCCCAGAGTGTGAATACAGTCCTTTGAAGAGAGTGTGACTTCATCTAATTAAGTTCATACTTAATTAAAATATGCTGCTGCTTCTATACCTTTTATTTCTCTTTTTTCCTTCCCCCTGTGTCTAAAGGTACAGTGCAGAATAAATAATGAGCATTATAGTAATATTACAGGGTTATAGTTGTATTCTTCAGTCTACATCAAAGATTATGAAGATTATCGCACTGGGGTTAAAACGTACCCCAGTGCATTCTAACGGGGGCGAGCATAGAGCGTGATGGGAACCCGATGGGGCCCAGAACGCTAGTTTACTGCACAGTGGAACGCCGCCACTGCCAAGCATTCCCATCGGGTTCCCATCGGATTACAGGGGACGCCATTTCTGGGGACACTTTCATCCCCAGAAATGGCGTCCCTTGGAATCCGATGGGAACACTCGGCAGCGGCGTTCTGCTGTGCAGTAAACTAGCATGAGTTGATCATTATGACAAGATAAGCCTATTAGTTTCAACTCCTATTTGTTGGCTTCATAAAGGAATCTGGGAGGTCATAGTATTGGCATGTGGCTTCTGGTCAGTGGGGCAATGAATCTATTCCATATTTTAGTAGACTTTAAAGAGCTATCCAATGTCCTCTTGGAAATTTCCTTTACAGTTTAAGCGACAGCACAGATTCACTGCTCTATTGATGTAAGATCCACAAGCAACCACTATATTGGAAGGAAGATGTGCACCATTGATCTGATCTGTCATAGATGTTATGCTCTATTATCATATTGTCACTTTCAGTATTTCTAGGCTGTGTCTTAGTCAACCAAGGAAACTTCTATGAGGCACTGTTTTTGCCCCACCAACCAATGAAGCAAAAGGAACTTGGGCATTCTTTCAGTTGGAAGTCAACAGGAGGGATTTTTAATGGGGGTGGGAGAGTGGGAGAAGAGAAGGATTGAAATCCTCTTTTGTGCATGCTTGAGATACTTGTCATAATTATCTGCTCTTTTTTTAAAATCCACTTACAGCAAATCAGTTTGAAGTTCTCTTTCCAAATTAAAAACAAAAATTATTATCCAATTCACAGTAGTATACAATATGCATTTCACAGCTGTCATTTCTTTGTGGGAAGAGAGATTTTTAATGTTCATGCAGCACATGATGATGAGCCTTCTGCTGTTAACGTTAAAATATCTGCTTTGCAGTTGTCTGTGGGTTTTCCCCATCAGCTGTGCATCGCTTGTAAACGTTCCTCAATTTAATAATAACATGATTTTTGAAGGTGATTTGTACTTTTGCACACAGTATTATGTATATGGAGATATGTGTGTGAATGTACACACATACACAAACATGCTTGAAAGCTGTTCTTCTCTTTGGAAAAGAGATTGCTTTCTTCTTTATCACTTCCAGTCAGAATTCCATTTAACACGCTGGAAAGAGTTTGGGTTCCATCCTTGCAGCTAAAACATTTGATCAGCTACATCTGTATTTGCCATGTGTTTGCACTATACTGTTATAAATAAGGTGGGATCTCTTCATCTGTTTTACTGCAATGCAGGGTTTTACAGCAAAGTACCACTTTTAAAAATGCAAATAGGTATTGCAACCTGAAACATGATTCTTCCCACTCTGGCTTTTGTTAGAAAATTTGCCTGGCCTGCCCAAATCATCCTGAAGTGCTAAGGTTGTCCGACTGACATAAATATTGTTCATAAAGCTTCCGCATTAGGAGTTTGGGACACATGGTTGCCAGAGAGCTAACGTGTTATAATCTGTTTTGGCATCTTGCTTTCCAAGAACAATTCACACCTTTGAATTATCCAGTCTCACAGAGCCAGCTCTGGTCATTTTACTGTCTGAGGCCAGGAACAAAATGCCTCCTCCCCCAATCCAATAACATGTAGGGAAGCCAAAACACAGGACAGCATTTTGCATTTCACTGAAGGCCAGGAACTAGTTTAGGACAAACAGGGCAGGCCATGTGGTACACCCAGCTCTGTCCACCAAACACTTCACCACTCCTCACTCTCCTCTGTCCTCAGTTGTTCAAGGCTGCCACACATTCTATAGGGTTGACTCTGCCGTCTGCTGAAGAGCTCACCAGGAGGTTGAAAACAATAACATTTCTCAGTAAGAGAGAAGTGGTTGTGGGTATCTCTGTATAAAGTACAACCTGTTCAACTCCCAGCTGTGATTCAGTGTGTTCTCTGCCTTATCTATAAGGCTGCAGAAACAAGCACAGAAGTTCTTGCTGTCTCTCAGGAACCTCTGTGTTGCCTTCCAAAATTCTGTAGACCCCCCCCCCCCCCCGAACATCCAAATTCCTTGTGGCTGGGGTCTTTTTTGGTCTCACCTCATCTTTGTTAGTCCTGTACAGCTCTAAAACATGACATGGGTTCAAAAAGTTCAGATACTTGGCAAAGTGGCTGACAGTGCTGTCACAAGGCTTGGAGCATAATATGGGCCATTTGTAAGGGAGGAAAAAGTAGAATTGTCCTATCCATATGCATGGATTCTGCATCCAACCAGAATCCATGGCTTGAAAATATTCACCAATTTGTTTATTTGTTTTACCAAAAAGCAAACTTTGATTTTTTCCCCCTCAATTTTATTTAAGGGACAGCATGTTACTAAGCCATTATATATATCGGGACTTGAATATCTATGGATTTTGGTATCCATTGGGGCTCCTGGAACCAAACTTCAGTGGATACCAAGGCCAGTGATAAGTAAGTAAGTAAATAAATACAAAATAAAATTTGGTCTCTCCAAATTTAGGGATGCAGGCACAGAGGGTGACAGTGATGGGTATAATCTTCCAGTGTCTGCCCATCTCTGGCTTAGATGAAAGGTTTTTAGGGCTTGGTGTGCCCCTTTTGGTTTATGAGATAAGTGGAACCATCAGGCTGTGGAGGCAGCTGACAATATTCAAAGGCAATGGTAAAGGATTATAAAATGTGTCTGGCAAAACATCCAGAGTCAAACATTCCTCAACTCCTCAACAAAGGCTGACTTTAACACAGAGAAATTAATCTGTCAGAGTGACCAGCTAGCTGGTGGTAGAAGAGGTAAAGCACTAGAAGTTAGGGATACAGTATGTATTAACTAATTGTAGTGATACTGGAGTTGATGCACCTCAAGATGTACTTATCCATACCAGTTGTATGTGTGGAAGGCTTAGGAATCCACTGGTTCTAATCTTATTTCTGTCATGAACTCAAGTAACCTATGGCAAGCCATTATCTTTCAGCCTCAGTCCCCTTGCAAATAATACGGGGGATAATATAATACTAAGCAGGGTTGAGAGAATTATGTGAACTGATCTGGACACTATTGCTGTTATTGTTATGAATTTCCAACAGAAATATCACATGTCCTTCTGTAACAGTGGTAACATCTGCTTGAGACGCAAAAGAGTCCGTGCATATTGTATAATTCTTTGATGCCAGTATATTTTAAATTGCTGGTTAGCGTGCAATTATCACCTTATTTGGTTTTAATTAAATGTGAAGCCATGCATATTAGAAATTCAATTTGAAGATTACTTTTCTGTCTGTAATGGCTCTCAAATGATGGGATTGGGCGTTCCCATTTTGGTTTATACACGGGGGCGAGATACGTTGCTGTTTTTGTTTTTGGCCTTGAGCTCTGTAAGTGATCCGTATTTTTTTTTTAATCCCCCACCCCTTTCCCATTCCTCTCTTCCTCTCTCTAAGTTCCGGATTTTGTGAGGTTGCAACCAGATTGAATTGTCAGGCTTGGCTACTCTGAAATAGTGCCAGGCTCAATTCTATAATCCCAGAAGAATTAGGGGGAAAGGGGGATGGACCATGTCACATTCACTCACATCATCTAAGCTTGTCATCAGGTCACAGGCTAAAGAGAACAATTACATAACTGCTCAGGCATGGAGGCATGGTCCACATAGTCATTAAGGAACTCTGAGTCAAACACGCTGTTCTGCTATGTATATTCACTGCCCTGGGTCTAATGCTAGCCAGAAGGAAAGTCATTTGTACATGCCAGCAGTAGATCTGTTGTTTTCTCAGCTGCTGTAGTACCACTGCCACAATCCCAAATTTGCTGTGGTGGGAGTCAAGCCTTATACTATGAACATGAGGATAAAACAGTTTTATTATTCTTTATTGGTTTATGTCAAAAGAGTAAAATAGTTTGGATTAAGAGGCGAAGTAGAAAAACAACAACAAAGAAATGAATACCCTGGATAAGAAGAGTAACTGGTCTGCCCCCTCACATTCTTGCATTGTTGCCCAGGTCTTTTCAAGCTGTCTTGGAAAACTCAGAGAAAGGTTAGAGGTTTTCTGCGAATTCTTCAACATGTAATAATATTGATACTTATTATTATTATTATTAACCTTTATTTATGAAGCGCTGTAAATTTACACAGCGCTGTACATGCAATCTTTTAGTTAGACGGTTCCCTGCCCTCGGGCTTACAATCTAAAAAGACATGACACAGAAGGAGAAGGGAGTGGTGGAGGGAAAGGGTAAGAGGTCCAGCAGTTCCTTTCTGAACAATTGTTCCTTTCTGAACAATTGTGAGGTCAAGCTTTCCATTAACAATTTACTGGTGGACCCAATAATTTCAAACCTATCCTTGTGGGAAAGGGCAATAACAACAGACTGTTCATGGATACTGTTAAGAAGGAGGTGTTGCTCAAGCCTATGCCTAGGGCCTGGACACCCATGCTGGGTGGCATGGGAAATGTAGTTTCCCATCTTGCCATTAGAAAGGATTGGATTAAAGTTTCTTCGAAACTGCATTTCAAACATTGTTTTTTTTCTACTTTTGCTCAGATATCTACATAATGCTATGTCACAAGAAGATGTTTCTAACACAGCTCACAAACACAGTTTAATATTATAACATTAAACTATGTATCCACTACAGTTTATTTTCTTTAAAGCCATAAAACTGCATGAACAGCAGCAACAGTCAGTAAAACTCAGCAATAAAACAGCAGTCAAATAAAACAAATGGAATAGCAGGTACAAAGTTTAGTTTAAAATAAGATGATAGAGAGAGAAATGCGATATAGATCAACTTGATTGACTTGTACTCAAATCTGATTCAAGTTGAGTCAGTGACTTTACTTGGACTCAATTCTGCAATAAATGGTCCACTGATTCCAATTGACTTGTGACTTGCATATTTTTAGTGACTGACTTATGGCCTTGGTTAGTAACATAACACATTCATAATGGTTCCCAGAGGGGAGCAGCAAATGTGTTTAGCAATGGGCCTGAGATGTAAGGATCATTGTAAAGCATTCCAAACATTTTAGAAGGCCCTCTGATGTGCCATGGGGACAGGCTGCTAAGCAGACATCAAGCCCCATGTTTGCTGTTCCCCTCCAAGAAATACATCCTGCACTCAATTAGGAAGTCATGAGTAACTAAAGAAGGAACCAGAGAAAGCAAAGAAGGAAATCAAGGTGTGAATGGTAGAGTAATGTGAAGTCAAGTGTAAGGAATGGTTGAAGTTCTAAGTAAGTGAAAGATGGTAAGAAGGATGTAAGAAAGGAGAGAGTGAGAGAGTTAGAAAGAAGAGACATTGATGAGAAGTGTGTAAGAAGGACAGAAGGGTAGGAGATAGAGCTGAGAGTTGATAAAAATGAAGAAGACAGATGGTTTTGGAAGTGGTTGGAAGGGAGGTAATTTGAAGATGAATTGTGGGTTAGATTTTATGTATATTCTTTTTTCTTTTAGTTGAAAGATACAGTTTATATGTATTGGTTTATTGGACAATGTTATTTGATATGACTTGTATGATATTTATATGGATAGTTGTATGGATAGTAATGTATGGAAGGTTTTATACATTTGAACTCTTTTTGAATGAAGATATTAAAAAAGAAAGCATCCTGCACTACGGGGGTGGGTCTTGCCTTCTGCTCCTTGGAAGGATCCCCTGATGTTCAGTGGGGAAAGGCTGCTGAATTGACCTAAACCCCTGCTTCAATCCCAGAGCATAGGACACATTTCTTGGAGGGAAACAGCAAAGACAGGCAATGGGTTTGAGGTGGGAATTGTGGTCTGCCCAGGCGTCTGTCCCTTCTTCACACCAGAGGATCATTCTAAAGCTTTTACTGGAGGCAGCAGGCAAAAATTGCCCCCAGAGCATGGGGAGCATTTCTTGGAGGGGAACAGCAAACATCTTAGCCATTGTTTATATTGTTGCACAGGTTCCATGTAAGCAGGAAGCTGCACTGTATAGCATTGTGATTCAAAAGTGATATGAATTGCTCCTTATGATAATGAAAAATGTACTTCTCAGAGTTACCAGAACTACCAAGAAGCTCCCGCTCCCCCACAGCTATACCATCGCTCTAAGGAAAGCAATGCAAGAAGGAGGGAAAGAGAGGCCTTTTGACACCCTTTAAGCAGAAATATTAAATGTCATGCAAGGGGTGGGTCAGATTCTAAGAAATAACCAGGGGATATATTAGCCTTGAAGGGACACCTGTTCACATTATTTTACAGCCTAATTTATGCTGCATTTAGCCAGCTTTCACTGCCTTGGGCACATATTTTTTCCAAGGTAGAGCCAATTCCCTCGCTAAAAGACTGAAGGCAGTGCAGCCATGCCAATTTGCAAATTTTCACTGCTGGAAAGGGACTGAGTTACCTCTCAGAACAGGCACAGGATTCTTGTTGCCAAAAGGTGTGTGTGTGGTGGTGGTGGTGGTGGTGGTGGTGGTGTGTGTGTGTGTGTGTGTTTTCAATAATTTGCAGCATTATTGCTATGTTATTTCCATGATCAGACTCAGATTTAATTTTCCCAGAGCCACCTGATGAGCTTCATGGTGAAATCTAAATTTGACCTGATTGTATGTGGGACCACTTCACTGTAGACTGGGTCTACTAACCTTCATAAGGGGTAGTGGACATATTTTGCATTAAGAGCAGTATTATATCATTTTACTTTTTTCCTTAGGAATGTTGATATGTATAAGGAGAAAGTTCTGAACCACCTAGCATCTATTTCTAGGACATATTAAGATATTATTGTTGGGGACAGAGCACACATACACCCATTCAAAACAGAAATAGCAACCCTTTGTTTTAAACCATAACAAATGTTTAATATTATAACTGGCAAAACCACCTCTGAATATTCCTTGCCTAAGGAATTCCATGGGGCTGCAATAAGGCAAAAGATGTCTTGAAGAACACACACACACAAAAGCCTATTCGGGAAAGGAAGTATCTCTCCTGTGTAGCCAGTAGATGCCTAAAGCTTCCAGAATGTGGCAGGATGGAGAGATAGAAAAGCATCCCATCCAGGACTGAAACTGCCATGGCAGCCTTAGTAGATGATCTTCATTTGAGCATTGACAGGGGAAGCGTGACCCTGTTGGTGCTCTTGGATCTCTTAAACGGCTTTCAATACCATTGGCGATGACATCCTTCTGGAATGCCTAAGAGAGCTGGATATTGGGGACACTGTATTACAGTGGTTCCGGTCCTATCTCTCAGACAAATTCCATATGGTGATGTTCCTCTAAAAGAGGGCTTAAATTTGGCATCCTTCAGGGCGCCATCCTGTCCTCAATGTTATTTAATATCTACATGAATCCGCTAGGGGCAGGGTGTTATCAGTACGCTGATGACAAACAATTATATCCCTCCATGTCCCAGACCATAGCATCAACTAAGGAATGAATGTCTTGAAGCAGTAATGGGCTGGATGAGGAAAAACAGACTGAAACAGAATCCAAATAAGATGGAAGTGCTTGTGGTTGGAGGTCCCAATCCGGGTTTGGAGGTTTGTCAACTGGTCCTGGACGGGGTCACACCTCCCCTAAAGGACAGTGTTCATAGTTTGGGGATACTCCTGGATCCATCACTCCAGATGTCAGCTCAGATAGGTGTGACATGCATGTTATCAGCTTTGGTTGATACACCAACTATGCCCCTTCCTGAAACCTGAGGACCTAAAAACTAAGGTGCATGCACTGGTAACCTCATGACTTGACTTCTGCAATATGCTTTACATTGGGCTACCTTTGTACCTAATCCAGAAACTTCAATTAATCCAATTAAACCAGGGAAACTGGAAGATCTAGAGGTGACCATATTACACTTATATTAAAATCTCTTCACTCGCTGCCTATTAATTTCTGGGTACAATATAAGGTGTTGATTATGACCTTTAAAGCCCTTAATGGATTAGATCCAGCCTACTTACGGGATCGCCTTCTCCCATATAATCTGCCCCACACATTGATGTTCTCAAAAAAAATATTACTGGAGCGAGCTAAAACTAGGCTCCAAAGCCAACAATGAGCAAAGACCTGGAAGAAATCTGAATGATAACTGGCCACATTGCCTTCACCCTCCCCCTTCCTGCTGGCTTCTACAGATACTAAAAATGCTGGAGTGTCTCTGATATAGAAGCAGTGCAAAGAGGCACCAATCGGTAACAAAAATCAGCAGTATGAAGAGACACCAATCTGTTGTGAGAGCCCTTGCTTCTTTGCCTTAGTCTCAAAGAGCTTGTTGTTAGAAAAATTCTCCAAATATTTAAGTGATTTGCTTTCCAGAAATGTTGATTCCTTGGTTCTTGTCCTGCCCTCTAGTCTCTTGAGTAGTAGATAACTGGACTGCAGCCCTAACTCACATAGATGATAGCTGGCTCAGTTAACACAAGGATAGCTGACTCTGAGCTGAATCTGCATCCAAACCCCTCTCAGCCTGAGAGTTTTGAAAATTATTTGGGCCTAACTTTGATCCAGCATCGTGGCCAGGTCTCTAGGATGAAGGAGGTATTGACTAATGATGTCCTTGTTTAAATAATACTGGTATATTTCCATGGGAGAGACTGGATCAATTTGATTAATTTTCTCCTTGTTGCTGGAACAGTTTCCCCTTGCTTTCTTTTCCCTGGCCAAGTAATGACCAGAGGGAAGACAGGAGGCAACTGAGGATTGTCTCCAGTTGTATTCTAATAGTCACCATACAATGACAACTGTTTCCCTCTGGAACCTCCAAAAGACCCTGGGAAGGTCCTTGAGGATGCCAGCATCATCACATATTTGGTATCAGAAGATAGCAATGTTTCTTGTTTTGCTGACTCACCCAACTCAGCCAAATAGTGGGCATGGTGCAGCCAAGCATGGATTATTATTGCCAGCTATGTCAGACCATAACTGGTGACAGTGTTTTTTACTCCCCTTCCTCCCTACCTTTTCTCTGGCCACTACTGTATATGGCCATGGTTGGGAGTAGGGACTGATGAATGAGGCTCATTGTTGATTCTGTGCTGAAAGTTGGTGTGCAATGATGCAGGTGTTCTTGGACTTCCCTGGGTTATTTTGCAGAAATCCTGGAGGATTACATGTTTTCATTTGTGGTCTATTGGAAAAGAGTTGATATTCATCCTTGACGTCTTCTCCCCTGGCTGCTGCATGGAGGAGGAGGACGAAGGTAGAGGGAATACAGGAGTGATTCTAGAATCTATTCAAAGATTGGTGGGAAGAAAGAGTGCTTCAAGAAGTTTCTCCTCCTTGGAGTTTCCAACACTAATAAAGTATCTTTCTTGTTTTCCTGCTCACATAATTGAATATCCTTTTATTCCTATTATGAACTTGGTATACCTTGACTCTTCCCTCTCTCCACTCCTTTTTGGCTCTTCTGCTGGGTGATCTTAAGGGCAGTGCTAGCTGGTAGGTCAACTGGTATGAGAGAGTTATATAGGAATAACAGCAGTTCAGCCACTGTAAAAGGTGTTGGCCTGTTCTCAGCCCCCTCATTTTTGAGTTAGGACTGCATTACAGGTCTGATCTGTCATCTGAGTACATCCCTTCAGATGTTTGAAGACAGCTATTGTGTCTCCTGTTTATACCTATGAAGCACACTCAGTCTTTCAACCATTCTTTTCCAGGTCTGGTCTCTCTCTGCTGGACATGTTCTACTTTGTCACTACCTACCCTAAATTGTGATGCCCAGAACTAAACAGGGTGTGCAACATGCAACCTAATAATTACAGAACTGTTTCCAATTTTTTAGCCATCTCTGGCAGTTGTTATGGCAGCATCTGTATTTTGAGAAAAAAACAAACAAAACACATTTCATTTCTCCATTATTAAACAGGCTGTCACTTAATGTTGCCCTTATTTGCACTAGGTAAACAGCTTTGAACAACTCCTCTTATCTCTCTTCTCAAACAAAGATCTTTGCATAAAAAAGAAGAAAGGATGAAAACACAACAGTAGATGTGAGCAATTCTAATGATGCCAAGGACAACTTGTATAATCAAAATTAGGAGTGCATTCCCTTCTTATCCTGAAACAATTTATTTCACTTTGTCCTGTGTCAGTCTTTGAGATACATCTGTTAATTGCTCTGTTCTACTATGAGTCAGTTCTAATTCTTTGACTGATATATTTGTACTAGCAACTGAATGGCATGTTGTTTACTTCCTCTGCCTCCCAACTTTGGCTAAACCAAGGGTGAGCAAATTATGGCCCTCAATATGCTGTTGGACTGCAACTCCCATCAGCCTTAGCCTGCATAGCCAATGATAAGGAATGTTGGAAAATCCAGTCCAACAGTGTCTGGAAGGCTACACTTTTCCCATACCAGTAATAAACACTTGCTGTGAGGTTGGGCCCAGAGAATGAAAGAATAGTTGGGAAAAATATAGCCATTTTACCAGCATAGTTCTGATTGGTGTGGCCTGTGAAGGTAGACATGCATTTGTATTTTCCAGAGAGAAAATAATATAATAATAAAGTAATAATATAATAGAATTCTAGAAGAACAACAGAGGTAGGGCTCAGAAAACGTACTTTTTAGGCTACAAGTTCCATAATGCATAGCCAGTAGAAGTGCCAAATTTTGAGAGCCATTGTCTAAAAAGCAACTTTTTCAGCCTCTGCAAAGAGTCCTGTGGCACCATAAAAATTAAAATGTTAGAAATGCCACAGAACACCTAAGTCATTTTTTATTCTGCCGCAGAGTAGGACACGTACCCCTTTGGGCTTCTGAAAAAGCCATGTTCTTGAATCCATTTTTCCTGTTAATATTCAGTCATATACAAGGCCATGTGTAGTCACATTGATTCCCCCCCCTTTCTTTTTGCATACAGTGAAAAATAGTTCAGAATGTCCCATGGGACCCTGCCTTATGTTGTGAGAGTCATTTAGCTGGTCTGTCTAACTTGGAGTTCTCTCTGCTGCTTTGGACATAGGCTCTCCATGTTTTTTGTACAGAAGTCTCGATAGGAGATTGAGGCCAGTGCTGAGGAATAATGGGAGCTGCAGTCCTACAACATCTGGAAGGCCACTTGATTCCCATCCCTAGATGAAACAGACCTCCTGAACCACCTTCAGTCTTGCAGTGCCTTCAGATTCTGCCAGTCGCTTTGCATTTTACCAGTCACCTGTGAAAAAGTGAAAGTGTGGGCTGAATATCTCCACTCAATATGCATATCAATGTTTAATTTTGCAATGCGGTGACCTTGCAAAGATTAAATATAAATGTGTGTTGTTGCCATACTGTCTACACTGAGGACATATAAATATATATTCTGGGTAAGCTGCTGGCTCTCATTTGATGTTTCTGAAATAGCCCTTCACTTGCTTGAATGATCTCTTTCTTTCTTGATTAACCTTTTAAAAATAATATGTTAATTCTTAAAATTTACTTATAGCTGTGAAATAGTTCATCATGAATGTATAGAAACTCCATTAAGGTGCCTTGAATTGTATGTTGGAGTTTGGCAGAACTGGAAAACATCCTGTTTAAAAGATTCCATTTATGATTAGATATTAGCAACTGGCTCATAGACATTTAAGTTCATTCAACACTTGCTATCCTGATTAGTCTGAGTTTCCTTCTGCTTGAGGCAGCAAATGATTGTGCTGAAAATGTCATAGACCTAGCCAGATATTCTCTTGTTTGGTAAGACAGTTAACTGTGTTGAAAGCAGAATTCAAAGATATAGCTGTGTTAGTCTGTAGAATCAATATGTAGAGAGATCTGGTAGCACTTTTGAGACTAACTGAAAGAAAGAAGTTGGCAGCATGGGTTTTTGTAGACTTCATTCCACTTCCTCAGATGCATTTCAGTTAGTCTCAAAGTTGGTACATACTGCTTTAAAATCAGCAAAATCTGCCATCCATAAAAACTGGAAGACTCAGGCATATCAGGGTCTTCTGCTTAGAATAATGATGATCATAGAATTATAGAACTGGAAGAGACCACAAGGGCCATCCAGTCCAACCCCATTCTGCCATGCAGGAAATCTCAATCAAAGCACCCCCGACAGATGGCCATCCAGCCTCTGTTTAAAAACCTCTAAAGAAAGAGACTCCACCATTCTCTAAGGGAGTGTGCACTGCTGAACAGCTCATATTATCAAGAAGTTCTTCCTAATGCTGAGGTAGAATCTCTTTTCCTGTAATTTGAATCCATTGCTCTGGATCCTAGTCTCTGGATGATGATGATGATGATGATGATGATATTTATTTCTATCCCATCTTTCCCCCCAGTTTACAACAATTAAGAAACATAATTCGAAAAGTACAAAATACAAAAGTTAAAAATACCATTAAAATATTCATAATGTTTAAAACAATTAAAAAGCATAACTACCTGTATTCCAAACAACAAATGAAATAGAAATACAGTTGGCCCTCCACATTTGCAGGTTTGACTTTTATGGATTTGATTATTTGTGGTTTTGATTAGTACATTCTCTCTAGGAATCTCGCAAGTCCTCCAGCGCAAGTCTTCTGGGTTGACCATAAAGTTGTGATGGAGAACCTAGAAGTTCCTAGAGAATACACTACTCCAGGTATTTGTAGGTAATCCAGTATGATTTCTGTGGCAGATGTGGACCAAAGGATCACACTGGAGGACCTGGAGATTGCTAGAGAGGTATTCTCTTAGGTAAAAATAACATATTTTTTAATTTGTAGTTTTTTCACATTCACGGGGGTCCTTCATCCCTAACCCCAGCGATTGTGGAGGGCCCACTGTAGAAAGATATACATCATTTATCCAAAACTGAGCAGTAGTAGATATCCTGGACAATGTGTGGCCTTTCAGATGTTGTTGGATTTTAACTCCCTTCAGCCTTAGCTTATCTCATCACACTGAACATTAAATGGGAACTTCAGCCATCAGTGTCTACTTGTCAGGATGTCTATACATCACCTCCAGAATCAGAGACAGTATTCCCCACTTGTAGGGGGACTTAGTATGAGAGCTATGCTTGCACTCATGTCCTGCTGGTGGGCTTCCCATTTGCAAGAGGCCATCCTTCATAAGAACAGAAGTCTGGAATTGGCCAATTTGATGATCTTATGCTCAATTACCTTTGGACTAGGAATTTGTTAGTGTTGAACTTGCCTTTTGTCTAACAGCAATGTCTCCTACATCTGAGTCGCTTCATGGACCCTTGACCATGGACCTTACTGTCCTTTTCCTGTCCTTTTCCTTTTCTTGTCTATAGACCTGTATTTCAAGTACTCTTTCATTGCAAGGGAACTGACCCCAACACAAACAGTTAAAAGACTGCCCTTTAGAGCTGACCCTAAAAAAAGGTGACTAGAACTTCCTACTATCTGTGTCAGGAGAGGACATGTCCTACCATAATGGACCATATGTCAGAGGCTGTCAAAAAACCATGTTCTGGAACTTTGCTAGGATGCTTTGAATTTTACAAAGTCTCTTCCTGAGGTGTCTGAAGAACACCAAGGACATCTCTGGTACAGGATAAAAAGGATTTTTAATTTATGTTCCCTCCTAAATGGTCTCCTTGCAATCTCTTTGGACTGTCCTTAAAATGGGGCAATTGCACAATGGAACTGCATAAATGTTTTTGAAATCTGTGAGGCTGCTCAAAGCATGTTGAGTTATTTTCTTAATAGGCACATGCCACAATAGCTTTATCTTTTGTTTTTGGGCTGTACATTTCAATTAACTTGATTGCAGCATCTCAAATTGTTTAGGGCTGACATATTAGCGTCTGCACTTATCAATACCCATTAATTTCAGTGTGCCCCCTTATCTTTTGCACTGGGACTCGCTTCCTTGTCATTGCCTGGCAACTGGACTGTGAGACTTGATTGGATTGTTGTTGTTGCTGCTGCTGCTGCTACATAAATAATATATTCAGTCCTTTGCTGCATTATCTACTTAGCTTAAATCTAACCTACAGGGGAAATTGGAATTGTTGGAGGGGTGAAGGCGTTTGGAGTCAGCCTATATTAAGTTAGGCTCTTTCTCATCCAACAGCAATGGGAGAAATTGGGTAAACTGAATTAACAGAATGCTTTATATATTAGAATTAAATTTGTTCACCAAAACTAATAGATGCTTGGAAACTAACCGCAATGGGATGAACTGGGTTGCCCCAGAAGACTGAATCGAACAACTATGCTTGGTTTTTCCATTTCTCTTTCCTTTTTTTTAAATGATTACGACAGTTTCTTCATTTCAGAATGAAGGGAGAATCCATATGAAATAATTAGTGCTCTGAACTATTCTCTCCTGTTGGGAATAATCTTTATCCTAATTTTAAGCAAAGGAACTCAGTTTGGTTGAATGAGCAGGGAAGTTAGCTCTGACCTTTCTTACCTTTTCTGATTTTTTTCCCTTTTTTACCCTTAAAGGAAGAACATAAAGTATTTCTGGGATTTGCATATGATAAAAATGTAAGAATGATTAAAATGCTTGCAAGCAGATGAGACAATTGTGAATATATTTCTTCAAGTTTCTGTTCTAATTCAGACTTCCAAAACTATCTCT
Source organism: Sceloporus undulatus (assembly GCF_019175285.1). NCBI lineage: Eukaryota > Metazoa > Chordata > Lepidosauria > Squamata > Phrynosomatidae > Sceloporus > Sceloporus undulatus. Next base: position 161,399,063 of record NC_056524.1, read on the forward strand.
CTGGTGGGTTCTGTCTCCCTCCCAAGTTCTTAATGGTGGTTGATCTTCATACAAAGTAGGGATAGTCAGTGACTTTCCAGAAGTTGTTGGTCAGATGCTCCCATCATTTTTGGCAGCATACCCAATGGTAAAGGAGCAGTGGAAATGTTGTCCAACAGTACAGTATCAGGAGAGCCTGGCAACTCTCCATCTCTGGCACATAAAGAAAGATGCCAGAAGGTGTGGCCGTGTTCAGTTCTGTTTTTTAATGAGTGAATGGGAGAGAGGAGGGAGGGAACCAAAAATAAATCCAAATATACAAGAAACCAGCATCTTGAGAATAAGGATTAAGAGAGCCTAACACACTTTATGTCTAGCAATCTAAGCTGTATGTACATCTATGTACACATCTGTTTCCTTTTGTCACAAACAGCTTTGTCCTTAGAGTCAGTGTGTTTTGATCATTTACTTATAACTGACCCCAAAATGCCAAAAAGCATGTTTTCCCCAGCTTCCCCAGTGGTCTACAATGGAAAAGAATTTGCTTAACCTCCTCCAGCATTGTTTTCCTGAATTTCCCATTCCAAAAAAAAGAAAGAAAGAAAGAAAAGAAAAGAAAAACCTATGAGGAAATAGCTCCTTTGGCAGAGAGTAGTCTTCACTGCAGAGACCTGGGGCTGGGAAGTTGCAGATTCTAAGAGTTGTATTCACAAGAAGGACCTTTTCAAAGCTCTAAGAAAATCATATGGAATGGTAATTGTGTCCCCTTCCTGTGTACCATGCGTCCAATCCAGTTTGAGTCCCCCTATCTACACAGCTGCATTTGGTAAACATAGGCGCATTACAGACCGCCCAAAACGTTTTGGGCGGTCTCGCGCCGCTGCCGGTTGCTGCGTCCGGGAACCGCAGGAGCCAAACCGCGTGGTTCCCGGGCGCAGCAAGAAAGAAGTGCCAAAATGGCGCTTCTTCCTGCGCCCCGGAAGAGGCGCAGCAAGGCGTGAGGCACGCACTCGCAGCGCCACTTCCAGCATGCGATGTCTGGACGCTGCGCGTCCGCGACGTCAAAATGGCAGCACCCATCTGTATGCGGCACCGCCATTTTGACGTACTCTTTACACGTGAGGGGCAAGGTGCGTCAGGAAGCGCCGCCCCTCACACGTAACGACGGTGCCCCATAGGGCCCATCCGGAATGCGCCACAGTGTCTAGAGCAGTTGCTAGCACTTGCTTTAAAAATGTGCTTAAACACATATCAAGTTTGACTCCAAATCAGCAGTGTAGACTGCATCTGCTTACCTGTCCTGCCAACTTTCTCCTGTTTCGGTGGTCTTGTGAACTTCCTGAACTCTACTGTGGGAAGCTACCCTTTGACAAAGCAGTGTTTTTTAACCTGTTGCTCTGCAAATTTTTGGAGTATAACTCACATCATCCTTAATCAACATGACCAGGTTTGGCTGCATTGCCAATAGATGTACCAGAGGTATCAATAGAGGGAGCAAAATCAGAGAATCTGGTCTGTAGAGCCCCTCAACTAAATATTTGCTTCTGGAATGTGAATTAGCACCTTTCTCTATACATGTTGTGAGAACATTGATCTATGCACTGAGCTGAACCAGAGCTCTCAGCAGCCAGGCTGTGGTAGGTGACCTCATGTACCATCTAGGATGAATTTGTGCCTCATAGCATCCAGGGATGCTATCTAGACTGCAATTAAAATTGACTCAGCTCACCAAACTTTTTCCATTTTTAGGCTCAGCCAGCACTGGAACTGGACGCAGCTCACTTTGAACCCAAGTCATTTACATGGAGCATCTGTCTACTTCAGAATGGGCAAAGTGCAGCCTTGGGGCCATACAGGAACCCCCAGGACTGTTTTTGCATCACTTGATCCCTCTAGGTGGCTTTTTTTTCATGGCCAAAAAGTATGAATTGCATCTCCTGGAAATTTCCATGAGTGGCAGCTCACCTTCTAAATAAATTGCAGGGATGCTCTGCCCTGTTTAACATTTAAAAAAAAAACTACTTATTTTTCAAAACCAAAAGTAGACTTCCAACTATAGTACTCATTTTAGGAAAGTTTATGTGGCTCCTGTTGGGCCCCAGAGGCAAAAATTTATCTCCCCACTACAGTTGCTCACCCCTGATTTATATTGTAACCATGCTCTTACCTCTCACTTTCCAGTAAAACCTCATTTCTATTGACCTGCTTTTATGGTTTTTCATTTGGTAATCTTAGCAAAGAAATTGTGTGCTACATGACAACGAATTAGCAGATGGTATCTCATTTTACGGATAAGCAAATGGTAACATAGCTCAAGGTCACAATCTGTAAATTATACTATAAAATACCATATACTTCTGCTCCAAATTCTGAGTTGCTTCATTTAACTTTTACTTTATTATCATAATTGCTGAAAAGAAGGAGAGAGAAATGAATATGGAAGGAGAAACCGCTCAGTGGGGCTGGAGCTGGGCCTGCCTGAGCTCAGTTCTTTTCTCTTTTATTCTCTGAGCTATAAAAAAGGGGGATAATAAATTCTCCAGCCATCATGACTATGGAAATTTGGTCTCCATCATTCTTCCAAACTTTCCAATACAAGGTTATATTTTCTACAAGTTGGCCCTGCAAGTAAAGAGTGCATTGTATCCAGCCTGTAATAAGAGTAGGGGTCCCAGATCCCAGGGCATTGTCCATTTTCTCTGGTCTTCAGGCTGGGCAAGGAATCTTAGGTTGGGCAAGGAATCTCAGGTTGGGGGCCCAGACTTGAAACATTTGTGTTTATTTACATTTCTCATTTATTAGACTTAGCGTTTTCCTTTTGAATGCATAGCTATGGTTGGTGCTTAATGTATCACAATTAGTGACACCATCCCTTGACAAGACCCCTTGTAACAGAGCCTGTCACCTGTGACATAACAGAGCCTTTGTTTTGCCATGATTATCTCAGGGCCAGGGATAGTTTCCACCTGGCAACCCTCATTGAATAAAGAATCACATCAGCCCTAGCCATATCAATGACCTGGCATTGCGTGAAGGTGATGGGCTAAATAGCACCAATATGATAACACCATTTTCTTATGATTCAGACATCTAATTGTTACTAGACTGGTTTGAAGCATGTAGCTGCTCTCCTGCTTCCAGAATATATCAATTGGGCTATATTTGTTACTAGTTCTGTATTTGTTGAATGAGTATTTTACACCTGCATCTAGATAGCAACAAACAGGCTAAAACAAAGTGCAGAATGTTGCAGAAACATTCAGGCAGTAGCCATGTTATTCAAATGTGCATACCTCCAGAGCTTTGAAACTTTTCATTTAAAAGCATTGTTTAAAGCAATTGAAGACTAACCTGTATGCAAAGGGATCTTGTAGCATCTTTGAGGCTAACTGAGTGGAAGTCGTAGCACAAGCTTTTATAGACTTGGCTGCATATGCACTGCATTAAAAAAAACACAGCTTGACACCACTTTAGCTGCTATGGCACAATGCTACGGAATTCATGGATTTGTAGTTTTATGGGATATTTAGTGCTTTGGTGCCACAACATTATAAATCCCAGAATTCCATAGTACTGAGCCATGGCAGTTAAAGCGGTGTCAAACTTCATTACATTTGTGGTGCAGATGCAGCCATAGTCTACTACCTCAGATGCAAGATGTAGCTGTTGCTTATTTTAGTGTAGAAAATAATTAATTCAATATGTTGCTCATTGCTTTTCTTTCTTGCTCTAATAAAATAATTTCACTCTTACTCATTACATTGCTTTCAAAATCTAACTTCATGGTTCTCCAAAGTGTCTGGTTGCAGTGAAGTCTGGTGACTTCTTTGATACAGGACCATTTAATCTATTTAGTGCAGTGATGGTGAACCTATGGCACGCGTGCCAGAGGTGGCACTCAGAGCCCTCTCTGTGGGCACCCATGCTGTTGCCCCAGCACAGAGTTTCTTACTAGAAAGCCAGAGGGACATGGCACTTTGCAATAAATAAGAGGGGTCTGGGTTGCAGTTTGGGCACTCGGTCTGTAAAAGGTTCACCATCACTGATTTAGGGTTTAGCTCAAATTTTAGCTCCAGGGTACTGAACATGTTGGCAGAATGGGGTTTAGCACCTTGGATAGCTCTTAAAACCTGGATTCGTGACCCCCTTAACAAGGAAGTTTCCAGTGCAGGTGACTTCACTATTTCTGCTTCATTATTTCTAAACACTGCTTATTCCATGCACCAGCTTATTCACACCCAGCCGTCCAAAGCTTTGCCAGGCCCTGAAGCACTCTACAAGTATTTGTATCATTGAATCGGGATAATGTATTAAAATACTGTGGTGCCTAAATAAAGCTATATCCTCTGTTTGCTGTTTAGATGTCCCTACTTTGCTTATTTTCACTATAGATCATGAAACAACAGCCTCTCTCAGCTGGGAGATCTTGTAAAAGCAAAATCAGAACTTGGCTCATTTAAGCCAAGCTGCGTAGAGCATGTGATGTTCCCAGCCCACTCTGCCTGGTGGCTTTGTTCTGCTGAGCCAGCAGGGGCTTGACCTCAAAAGAACATAGTGCTTGAGGGCACTTGTAAATTGCAACCTCCTGCCTCCTGAAACAAGCAAATATGGCATGTGGGACAGAGGACAGGAGCTGGCACATGGAAGAGAATAGATGGCTTAGGATAAGCCAGTAAAAAGCAGGCCAAGTGGACTTTGCTGCCTGTTCCCACTCAGGCCTACTCCAGTCTTGCTAATGAAAGCTGAATTGCATGTGATGGGTGCAGAACAGAGCAAGGCCATGATGATGTTTAGTACCAAGAAGCTAACTGTAGGGAGTCCTGGAGTGCTCATTAATTTGAGGACCATGCTGAGCAGCAAGCAGTAAGCCTCTAAACAGTTCCATTTATCAAGTTAAGGCTCATTTCAGATAAATACCTGGAAGTATAAATGCTTAGTGTATCGAGCTGATTCTGCAAACTTTTCCTTGCAAGCAAAGGTTTTCCTTAAACCTAGTGGTGATGGTATATACTGATATAGAGTGTATTTATATCTCATAGTTTGGATAAGTTACTTCAGCAAACAGTGAAAAGAGAGAGAAAGACCAACAGTTCTAACTTGGCACTTTCCTGATATGCTCAGCTAAAGTTCCCATTACCATCATAGTTGGGCTTGGTTAGAGTTCTAATCCAATACATCTGGAGGGCACTAGATTTCAGAAGGTTAGTTTATAATGTAAAAAATAATTCTTCTGGATTCATCTAGTGCAGTGGTTCCCAACCTGTGGGTCAGAACCCCTTTGGGGATCAAATGTCTCTTTCACAGGGTCACCTAAGACAGTCGGAAAACACATATTTGCATGTAGCAATGAAAATAATTGTGTGGCTGGGGGTCACCACAACATGAATAACTGTATTAAAGGGTCGTGGCATTAGGAAGGTTGAAAACCACTGATCTAGTCCCACAATCTGTTTCCATCAGGGGTAAACTGCGTGCCTTTAAGAAGCCCATGATCAGATTATTATCAGGACTGCTCAAGACTTATTAGTGGAGGCATCTGATCATTTTGGATTTCACTCTGGCTTCACACTTTGGAAGGAGAGTGTAGAGATGATCTTGCATCAGATATAAAGCAATAATGGCATGCTTATGAGGGTGGTTGGTAGGGAAAGTGGTGGTGGTAGCCACCTTGATGCACTCTGTTGTATTGTTTTATGGTAACCCAGAAACAATCTTAATCCACAATAGTTGATGAATAATTAGAATGTTGCACACTCACTGTGAGTAATCAATAAACCTATCGTGTATGACAAAATGTACTAACCTTCTCTTCTGAGGTTCATTCATAGAACCAGAGAAGTCAGATAGCAAGGTGCCCTTCTCTCCAAAATCTGCCAGAGATTATGTTCCAAACCAGACAAGAATTTTAAGGGCAAGCTATGTTCATTTATAATGCTCCTAAGCATTATGAATTACTAACATACCCAGAGTTTAGATGTGTTACTTTTGAAATAACTCCCTAAACCCACTGGGAGAACTCTGAGAGTTGTAGTTCAAAAAAGTAATACTGTATTTCAAAATTCTGGACAGACCTATTAGAGGCTAGAAATTCTAGACTTTTGAGACATTGGTAGAAAAGATGGGTGACTTATTATTGAAGAAGGAGAGTGGGACAGGTAAGCAAGCTATGCTTTGGGAACATTCATCTGCCATTATTGATCATCTGCTCCAGGAACCTTGATGAGTGTTTTTGGAACCTTGGGGCATCCCTGACCTTTATTTGAAAACAACAGCAAATACCTAGCACCATTTTTGTAGGATAAATTAATATGGAGCGCCCTGAATCCAAGTTTCCACTGGACTTCCTTCTGCAGTTGGCCTTCCATATCCACACATTCTGCATCCATAGATTCAACCATTCACAGCTTGAAAGGTTTTTTTTAATTGCAAAAAGCAAACTTGATTTTATCATTATTTTTTTAGGGACACCATTTTAGTATGCCATTGTACATAATGGGACTTGAGGATCCATTATGGAATCCATGGGAAGTCCTGGAACCAGAACAAAGAGGATATCAAGGGCCCACTGTACTCTGCACAGCCCACAACACTAAATAACCATTGACTTTAAAAGCTCAGCTGATCAGATTTTGGGAGAGAGTAACCCCAGCTTCTGAGACTGCTATTTTACTTCCAAGGATTATATGTGTGTGTTTGCTGAAGAGCAGGCAAAGTGTGTGCTCACATTTTTGCCCTGTGTCTGCTCAATGAACAATGAATGTCACTGTCTTAGGGCCACAAAAGTTGTGTATCCCTGATTTAAAGTAATTCAAGGTACTCAAGAGGAAACACTTGAGGTACGCAGCATTTAAATGTATATAATGTGACTTCAAGTTAGCATTTCTTATCTGCTTTTGAGTTTGCATTTATTATCGAAATGTGGCCGTTGGGAAGTATTGCGTGCCACTGTGGAAATTTTCTGCTACCGTTTCATTTCTACTCCATGGATTATGAACTCACTTAAAGGTCAGGGAAAGGAAACTAATTTATGTCTCATTAATTAGCAACATGGAAATAATAGGCAATGTTTCTTAAGGCCTATACCCCAAAATTCACTGCAAAGACAGTACAATTAGCTGTAATTTAGCAGACTCGCCTCCTAATCTGGCTCTACTGTCACAATTGCCTCCCAGCATTTAGTACAATTCTGTGGAGGGATTCAGATTTTGCTGGCACGTTTGTGCATTTTCTGGACTTTCTAAAGTTCACACTGTAAGGAGATCATCTGAAACACCAAGCCGAAGGGATGGAAGTGGGGGGAGAAGTAGAAAAGAAAAAGAAGCAGATTCAGCAGCAGCTTTATTGAATTATTTTACACCAATACTTGGACACAGAATTTTGAAAAACTCTCACTTTTCTAGTTTTTTTATTTGCCTTTTCTAGTTTTTTTAAATAAAAAAATAGTGAACATAAGGAAGATTCATTTTGTTATTAAAAGAATAAAGCAGCATAGTTACCATAGATGTGGCATCTGCTTATCTTCACTGGCTACATACCCCAAGACAGATTGAAGCAATTTGGTTGGGCAGCTGCTATAAAGCACCTGTAACACCACCAACATGTCCTCTCCGCATTTTTTCCCAAACTTCAAAACTTTCTGCCTCTATTTGTTAAATGCCTGAATTATTCATAAGGTGAAGGATGAATACACACACACACACACACACAATACTGCTTCTTTAAACCGGACAGATTGTGTGAAACATGAGGGAGAAACACAGCTGGTGGCAAAATCAGCATTTCTGTTTGCTTGCATGTCTCTTTCTGCAGCTCCCAGTAGAAGCCTGTTCACACTGTGGGTGAGGCCTTGGCTTGCTTTCATTATCATTATTAAGAAGAAAAGGCAGGTTTCTAACCCTTATGTTTCCAAGATGGCACATGAGCATTTTAATATAGTGGTATTTAAATGCTCTAAGAAATGAGTTTCTGAAATAACTTTAGTAGATGTATTTTTTCCATTTCATAAACGATTGTGCTCTATAGAACTGGGCCAATGCTGTCCAATCTCCTTTATTATTTATTTAGTTATTTATTTATGGTATTTATACCCCGTCCTTTAGCCCTAAAGGCTCTCAGAATGGCTTATAAGATACTTTAGCTACTGAGGCACTTGATGAGACCAATATCCCTTCACATTTGCCCTCTAAGGCTCCTGGGCCAACTTATAAGTCTAGAAATCTCTTGCCCCCCCCCCCTGCTTCAGCCTTAAAAATAAGTGTCTTTGACAGTTAAATCAGATGGTTTGTTTAGCACAAGAGCTGCTTGTGATGTTATGGAGAAAATATGTTTCATTCATTAGAGATAATAGGGTAAAGATCTGTTGGGGTGTGTGAGAGAATTGAACATTGGGAATGAAGGAATAGAATACTGTTGGTGTTAAGTGGCCTGGAGTCATTCTTGACTCTTGGCGACTCTGTGAATGAGACAACTCCAAGTCCCCCTGTCCTTAACTGTCTTACTCAGTCCTGCAGGCTCATGTCCACCCATTTAGTATGCAGTCATTTTCTCTTTCTACATCCTTCCACCTTTCCTAGCATTATTGTCTTTTCCAGTGAGTCATCTTTTCTCATGATGTGACCGAAATAGGAAAACTTTCATTTAGTCATCTCGGCTTCCAGGGAGAGCTGAAGTCTGTTCTGTTCTAGAATCCATGTATTGTATTTGTTTGTTTTTTTGGCCATCCACAGTATTATTAGCACTCTTCTCCAGCACCACTTCTCAAATTATTTAGTAACTGGAAAGGATCGCTGAGACAGAAATTCTGTTGTTGGGAGGAATGTGAGTTAATTAGAAAGAATGTGTCCTTAACATGTAGTTTGAGCCTGAGGTTATGCAGAGTAGGTTTTGGCTGGTAGTGCCTCTTTCACTTCACAGCCCAGTTCACAAGTCATGAAATGGAGATGGACACATTTTAGCTGGGATGATATATCACAGGAGGGATAGTACTAGTACTCCTGTCAGTGACATACTACAATTCGCCCATGTCATATGCACCGGAAAAAGCCTCGGTGCACCCCAAAGGAATAATGGCATGCACACCCTTGGTGTGTGCGCCACACTACGCCACGAGCATAAGCCCCATTATTTTTAATGAGGCTTGAGCATACATGGAATTCCCCTTATGTGGTGTGGGGTGTCCAGAATGGATCCCCCGGATAAGGGAAGGGCCTACTGTACTGCCAACAGTGCAACAGAAACATATATTAAACTGCACATTGCATAGACGTACAGTTCCAGTATGGAATGAGTGCAGTTGTCTGTCGAGTATACAATCTTTGGCAAACCAAAGTTTGCTGGTGCAGAATATGTGTAATGGCTTTTAGTCCATACATAAATCTGACTCTGGTTGGCCATCAGAGCCATACATGCACAAGTTCTTCAGATCAAATCAGTGCCAGTTGCATAGCTCTGCTGCTGAAAAGCTATGGGTATCTTTCCTTGGCAATGTAAATTGTCTCATTTTACTTAGCTACTGCTAATATACTTACTGCTAATTTACTCTGCTAATTTGGCCTGGAGGTTTTGAAAGTTGCTCTATTCATACAGGCTAAATGTGGTCCTGTTAAACATATTAATATTTTCCAGCAATTCAGTTTGGATCTGACAACAGCGGAGGAGAGAAAAGATATGACGGAACTAAATAGGGACTGTTTGTATATCCCAAATCTAATTGTCACAGTGCTGCTAACTTCCTTGTCTGGCTTTGCTAAAGAAGATACAGCATTATACCAGGCCCATCTTATTGTTACTACAGTGAACTGTTGTAAAATAAAAATTAATGGCCTTGAGACAATTGTCTCATTATATGAATAGAACAAATCCATGCAGTAAAACTGGTTTGTTTTTTCCTCTTGACAGCTGTGTGTGAATAACTCCTAAGTGAACAAAAGGGGAAAAGGACACATCTCTTGTTGTGCATAGACAAGAGCAATTCACGTCAGCAAAACTGATAGTTATTATACAGTGTATTTACTTATCCCAATAAGCTTGCAGCCCATTGACAGACTTTGTGCTGAACGGTTGCATTGCAGTTTTGTACAGACTCGGAGCTGGTTCACCCATTAGCCTCTAAATGGAGTATTGTGTGTTTGCAAGCCCTTATGTTTCTGCTCAGATTGTTGGTTAAGAGGGCTGCTACAGGCACACCCTCCAGGGAAGTGCCTCCTTCTTCCACCCACTTGGTTTGCCCTCTTTTTGTCCCTAGTTTCTTTCCTCTGACTTGCTGTGGGAAGGATCCAAAGAACCAATGCCACGAAAAGCAAACAATTGGGCATTCACATCCTTCTTCCTTCTACTAACTTAAAAAAAAATAGACTGTTGCTTGGTAACGATGTTCAGTGAGTTGCAGCAGTAGTAGATGTCTCTTTGTGTGAAATACAGGGCAAAGGAGAGTGGAGAGAGCTGCTCTAACTACCGTACATCTGTAGTGACTGTCTACACAAGTTGCTAGTGGCTCTAATGTCAGTGAGACAGTGAAGCCACTCCATGTGTTGCTCTGAACTTTAAAGGAGCTATCCAAGCTGCTGAACCATAGGGATAGGGTTCATTCCGCACCTGGCCTGCTTCCTTTAAATGTTGGTCTGAAACCCACAGTGGATTCACTGCCACATTGACATACAAGCCACCAGCCATGACTATCTGTCTGGGCGAATTGGGGCTTCTGTTGAGCAACTGGGGAGAGGAACTCCTTTGTGACTACAGCTTCCAGAATCCCCCAGACAGCATGGCCATATTTGTAGTGTGAAGGTCACTTGTAGAAGCTCTGCTCTGTACCTGGGATGCTTCATTAAGGCAGCATCCACATTGCAGAAATAATCCAGTTTCACACTGCTTTAACTGCCAAGGCTCAATGCTGTGGAATTCTGTAGTGTTGTGAGCTATTTAGTATCCTTTATCAGAGAGCTCTGGTGGCACAACAAATTACAAATCCCAGAATTCCATAGCATTGAGCCATGGCAGTTAAAGTTATGTCAAACTGCATTATTTTTTATATGTGGATGCATGAAGAGATTGATATAGAAAGCATGTAGCTTTGTGGTGTGGTGAAATTGTGTGATAGTTGATGGGTTGAATGTCGAAGAAATGCCCAAGTCTCTAAAACACTATTTGTGCCTGTTAAGTCTTGAAAATGTTTTACATCCCTTCTTTCCCATTCTCATTCATACAAAGTCAGAATACTAGGATTCTTTCTCATAATTTAAAAATATATGAAACATACGCGCGCGCGCACACACACACGTGTGTTTGTGTGTATGTATAAACACCCACACCCACACACACACAGAAAATCATATAACAAGATTTTTCCAACACATAAATCCCTCCCCTTAATTTCCTGAAATCATTAGTGGTTTTGGTAATTCCTCAGACTCTTAATTTTATTTCTGTTCTCTTCTAGCTGTTGTTATTCTACATCTTACTGTCCTTAGCTAATCTACAAATGATATTGCTGTATTTCTTCAGTTCCTGTTACTGTCAAAAATTATATTTCTTTTCTCATACATTATTCATTTCTTTCACCCTTTCATCCCACCTTATTTACCTTTTTATATATTGCTTATATTTCCTGCCATTTTATCAATTCCATATGTCTAATATGTATTTTCAGTGTTACTATTTATTGCCTTTATATCTTGTATCCTATGATTGCCACCTTTCCCCAGTTATCCCTCCAATATCTTAAAATTTATTCCCAGCCACTTTGATATTAATTTACAGATTTTCCGTTAATTAACATTGTTAGTTTGTCCATCTGCATCATATCACTTAATTTAAGGACTTTTGAATGTTTGATGTATTTTTCTCTTCCAGATTCTTACATACACCACTCAGACCACTGTTTTCATATATAACTTGATTTTCTAACCATCTATTATGTTCAAGAAACACATCTCAGGCTTCATTGTGATCTTCCTCCTCAATATTTTCTCCATTATGATGTGTTTCTTCCTCCAGCATTTTCTACCTTGTTCACATGTCTATAATTTAGTTAGAAACACCTGCATGCTTTGGAAAAGCTAAATCTGAAAATTTGGTTACTTTACATTCTAAGTCAGGAGCCCACCTCCTAAATCTTATAATAAAAGGATTCCTAAAGTTGAGCACCAGTGAGAAAGTATAGCAAGGTAATGGAGTACACTGGGAAATAAGTACAACGTAAAGTATAGCTGTATCTATGCTGGCAATGAAAAAACTGACTGGGGATAAAGTGTCTAGTATTGCTAGGTATGAAAGTCCCCCAACAGTAATAAAAATAGTAAAGCACATAACTATTCATAGCTGCCTACTTGACAGCAGCAAGAATTCAAGTTCTTCATGTTACCCAGTTAAGAAGGCTTTTCCAGGCCAGGCCTATCTTGGGTTTTTTGTTTTTAAAAAATAAAAATAAAACCCACTTTCTTGAGATCTAAAACACTCGATCCTTATGGAGTAAAGCAAACAATCTTGAGAGCAGAGGACTCAAATGCAGGTTTTATAGCTTTCGTTCAACACATAATATTTGCAGTTTTTTCTCTCCAAAATATCATATTTTCTATCCCTTTATTAATCACATTATTGCATTAAAAAAGGCTGCAAAGCAATAAGATTGCAATATAGCCCATTAAATTTCTTGCTGAATAAAACTGTTAGTTTTTCAAGTTGCCACAAGATTCTTCATTACTTTTGAAGCAACAGCCTAATGTCTCTCCTGGAATTCACGTATTGAAAAAATGACACTTACTTTTATTTATTTATTTGCTATTTAGATGATTTAAAATATAGGATTCTACCTGATCTTCTCCCCACCCCCAGAAGCTGAATTATAGACTGCAGAGAGGTGAGGTTGATAACTCTGTTTAGCTGGAAAACTCTCTAAGTGACATCAATCTAGTCACATATCTTCACATGAGAACATACTACATGGCTCTTGTAAAGCTGACGTGGGGAAGAGACAACAAACAATGCCCAGTCTTCTTGTGAGAAGGGTACTGCACAAACATTGCAAGTGTCAGTAACGGATGCATTGGCAATACTGGCCATGTCACTAGGGACAGTGTGGCAGTTTTCTCGGGCAGCTAGTTCTGGGAAGTGACAGCACTAAGGAGAGAACTGTTTATCATGTCGATTACCCTGTGTCCTGTAAGCAACCCTGCTGTGTACAGGATTCCAGGCCAAAGGAGGGATACCAGTGTTGAAAGATGACTTTTAGACATGGAATGGGAACATCATTTTGGGGTTCCCCACCTCAGGTAGCAAAATGTCTTGTTTATGTTACAGAAATATTTGTTTTTCTGTCTCTTTAACTGACCCAACTGCCCTTTAAGAATCTAGGAATTGTTGCATGACAAGGCCATGACAAGCAGTTTTCTGTTTAAAATTCATGTCATTCTTGTTGTTACTTTCCTTTGAGTCGACCTCAGCCCACAGCAAGCTTGTGAATGGGATGCCTCCACCTCCTGGTGGCTCCAGTGTCACTGCAGTGGTGAATCCACTCTGGGTTTTAGTCTAGACTTTAAAGAAGCCACCCATAGTGTTGAACCCTATCCCCAGGATAGGCTTGGCATCTTGGATAGCTCCTTCAAAGTTCATACTAAAACCCAGAGACAGCTGGCAGCTATCACTGATTGGCAGCTGGACATGAACATCTCTCTGTCTTAAAGGGAACAAATGTAAACCGAGTTTAAATGATGATTTAAGTTATACAGTACTTTCTGTGATGGTTCAAATTGAAGCTCAAAAAGCATGCAAAATAAGTATGTGTGTTTTAAAAGGAAAAGGGGGGGTTAAGGTATTAGGGATCTTGAACTGGGTGGGAGCAAAGCCCCAGGGATCATCGCCCCAGAACCACCAGGACAGTGTACAGGGAGACTGCAGCAACATCAGTAGAGATCAGCAGATAATGTATTACACTTTCCAGACTGATCAACAACAGTTGACCAGAAGAGCCAATAAAGTCCTGTCTGGTCCTATATGTCTGTTTGACATCTGACATTGCTTCTCCTTATTCAGTTCTAGTTCAGCATCCTGCTGCACCAGTGTTATATCTCATGACTTGCCATTTTAGCTGCTAGCCCTGACAAGAGACCCAGATATGAACTCTGTGGCTGGAGTCTAATCCGATCTGAATCTTTCCATTATGTCTGTAAATGTTTTAATTCATAAAGCAGAATGACTGGATGCAGATAAAATCTCTTCTTAGCCCAGATTGTCTCTTGATGTATTGTGCTCCCACACTATCAGTCTTGGCCTGGCAGCAGGAAGCTGATAAGTTCTATTCTGTACTTAACGTCACCTACAGATCCTGGGCTCCAGCCCTGCCCTGCCCTTATTGCTGTGACCTTATGGTCTTTGCTTTAATATTTGGGTTTTGTAATGTCATACTAATGGCTTAAAGATGACTAGGCCTTAATTATTTATAGTATGATTTGGAAAATAATATCGCTTGTATGAAGACCTAACAAAGATTGAGAGGGATTACTGAGTGACATTAATCATTGGCTCACTAAGACCTAGGCCCTATAAATAAAGATTTCCTCATCTCCATCTCCACAATCTCATAAATTTGATGAACGGTGTGGGTCTGATTCTGAGCAGTCAGACTACTTTGTATGCGGAAATGTAGATTTCCTTTAACTAGTTGTTATTATCCAATTAATGTTACACATGTTTACATTGCATGCATTTCAGTGTGGGCAATTAAGGATGTTTTAAAATCTCTCCCACTCAAATCAGTAGCATTTGAACATGTTTATCATTTATTGGTTCATGTCCTCTGTACTTGTATCCCTACTTAGTTGTGTTTATGTACTACCATAAGTGAATAAATATTCCAGGCAGAATTGTACTGAGTACCAGTGAAGTATGGCCTGTTACAGAGTGCCAAAATAAAGCTGCTTCGGGTCTCTTTGGAGGTATGCTTTTTAAATGATGCATGCATCCTAATAATCCGGAAGCTGCACCAAAGCTGCACTCCAGTGCTTAGGAATGGTGTGTGGCTTTGGCGGACTCTTAGGACCCATGCATCATTTAAATAGCATACCTCCAAAGAGACCCAAAGCAGCTTTATTTTGGTAGTCTGTAACAGGCAAGACTCTACCTACAAGGACAGAAAAAGTAATGGGGGTGGGGTGAAGCTGTCATTGAGTTGTGTCTAAGTACCTACTAGAAGGAATTCCAGCTCTAGGGCTACCAGAGAACTCTTTTGTGTACAGAAATAATGGGAGGTTTCATACTCAAGCTCAGAGAAAGTGCAGCTGGTAACACAACAAGTAGTTGTTCTGGCGTAATGTTCCAAGATGATTTTGACCTCTGTGCCCAGCCAGCCAAGATTTTACCCCCCCAAAAAATCTGGTCAGCTTGCCTTATAGAAATTAGGCCAATTTACACATTTCCCCTGTCTTTACTGTTTTACATTTACAGTATTTTGCAGAATTGATACTGAGCTGGCTAATCATGGGAGAGACAAGGATATGAGCCCATCCCTGGAAATCTTGAAAATTACTTAGCTAGGCGGGTTATAGACCACCACTTTGAGGCGGTCTGCCGCCGCTGCCGTTTGCTCCGTAAGGGAGCCATCGCAGCCACACCGCGCGGCTCCCTTACGGAGCAAAAAAGAAGCTCCAAAATGGAGCTTCTTTCTGCAGCGCATCTGTGATGTCGCGAGGCGCCAGGGGTGCATTCGCGATGTCACAGGCACCGCGACACGTTCGCACAGCGTCCGATACGTAAAGATGGCGCCGGCCGTGTGGAATGGCCGGCGCCATATTGTATGGACAGAGTCCGTATTAGACCCAGGGGCGTCTAGAAGAGACGCCCCTTTTTTAAAATGGGACGTCCTGTGGACGTCCCAAGTGCCAGTTTGTAACCGGCGACAGTTTCTGAGATTTCATTAGTCAAATGGTCACAGACATCAGGTAGTTCTTTTGATCTAATAGGGCTACAATACTGCTTTTCAGTAGTCAGAAAAGCTGGATTTCATTGTTTGCATATCATTCTATGCCTTCTCTCTGGTCCCATGGCATTGCAGTATGCAGATGTGTATGTGTTTTGTGCCTTCAAGTTGTTTCCAACTTATGGCAACCTTAAGGCGAACCTATCATGGGATTTTGTTGGAAACATTTGTTCAGAGGAGGTCTGTGAACAGGCTATTTCATTTAAAATTATAGAGCAAAATCCAGTGGGAAAATCATCTTCATAATCATATTTATTTTAATATGTTTATGCAAAAGCCACTTTCCACCTATTTGTGCCCATTCAAGGAGGACACGTTGCATTTGTTTTTAAATTAAAAGGAAAAAATTCATAAACATACAATGTATTAATTTAGCTGATAATTTATATTGACCTGTGTGTCTGCATACACGGATAGATTCAAAAAAGGCTTGCATGCACATAGGGTAAATAACAGTGAGAAGGGAGCCATAGAAATGAACCAAGATTTGTATGTATTTTTAGCAGTGTACAACCCATTAGGTGCCGCAGCTGGAACTCAGTTGTGTGCACAGAGCTACTCAGTGCAAGTAGTTTCTCAAACGCAGAGCTGAAGCCAATTATGAAAATTATATCTGATGTAATAGCTCAAGAAACCAGTGTAGCAAACATTGTGAGTGAGACTGATGGCCAGGAACATCTTGCTTTCACACAGTACTTATAGAATTGTCTCAGAAAATGCTCTGAGAATATTTGTTGGCCAGACGGTTCCAGTTTGCTTTCATTTCCCCACAAATTGCAATCTATACTGTTTGCTGTACGTATTAATAAGAGGTGACAGTTTGTGACATTTAGTCCTTAATTTTATGTTTGGGAAGATTGCAATAACTCCTTGTGATCATCACTGAGAAGGCAATTGCCCATTCTTTTATCTCTCTCTATTACAGTCTGTCTCTTGAAGTTTTGCCAGCATCACAAGTTAGCAGACTTTGTTGTGCAGAGATGCAGAGTGAGTTAAAGGATTTTTTTAAAAGACTATGGTGCGTTACAGAGCGCCAAAAAGCAGCGCTCTCCCTGCACCATCATTAGCTGCACCGAGAAGCCCCAGCGGCCAGACCGCAAGGCTTCCTGGTGCAGGTAAAAAGAAGCGCCGAAATGGCGCTTCTTCTTGTGCCTCGGATGTGACGGCGTGAGGCGTGAGGCACGCACTCACGGTATCATATCCGGGGCGCGATGTGCGGACGCTATGCGTCCGGCACGTAATAATGGCGGCGCCCGTGTATATAGGGTGCCGCCATTATTACGCCCCCGTCATGTGCTAGGGGTGAGGCCGGTGTGGACGTTAGGTCCTCGGCCAACCCCTAGCACGTGATGGGGGCACCGGAAGGGCCCGTCTGTAACGCACCTATAACTCCCAGAATCTCCCAGCCAGCATTTCACCATAATAGCCAGGAAATTGTGTGAACTGTTGACTAAAAAAAGATCCTTCCTCATATTCAGCAATGATACAACTTGAAAAGGACAAGCGGTGCATAAATGTTATGCACATTGATGGGTAGCAACAAGACAGCCAAAAGTAGTATTTGAGCAACAAGATAATTCTCAGTCAGGTAGATTTGAGATACTGTGTACTTTGGTTTCCAAATTGCTTAGGCTGATTGGGGTTGGGACACCCCTTGGTTAAGAACCATGGCTCTAGCATAATATAAAACTCATATTACTCTGTAGGCCTACTATTCCACCTGTAAGAGAAGTCTGTCTGCATTGTTTGCTATATCAAAGCAAGAGATTAATTTGTAGCAGAGTATTACAGAGGGTGGAAATGAGAATCGCCTCAGCCTCAGTAACATTAGGTAGTTCATTCTGCAAGGAAAAGGATTTCAAGGGTGAAGTCCTGGCTTGGCTTAAGACAGTAAAATAAGCTTAAGAGGGCAGTTGACTCGATTTGCAGTAAGTGTTGAAACAGGGATTTATCTCATTGCAGAATAGTGAAAGAAGCTTGCAGGCTCCTGGGTCCATTTTTGCTAGATAAACCTCATCTTGTCCAGTTTTGTGGAAATGAGTTGATAGCTAAAGCTTGCGCTGAGGTCCAGAAAGCCAAGAGGTCAAGTCTATAGACTTGCTGAAAATTCCACTCACGTTTCCACAGATTTATCAAGTTCAGCTGAGGGAAGCAATGCTGATGGAATAAAGTTTCCTTATGGGGAACATGAGGAGTTCACATGAGCTAAAGGAGATACTGGGGTACTGTTAATCTTTCAAATGATTTGGACTATATCACCAACAATCCCATATCACAGACCACACTACAGATTCTGGATGTTGAAGCCCAAAGTATGTGGCTGGTCAAAGTCTCCCTGCACCTCAGGTAGACCTGTAACTGGCTTCAGTTTCAGAGTCCCATGCTGGTGAGATAAAGCTTTCTCTCTGAACCAAGCAGTGTTAGGATAACCAGGTGTCAGAAGGTAATCTCAAGTAATGACACATGAAAAGGGAAGTGAAATAATGAAAAGCTGGTGTTATTTTCTGTATTGTAAGTTCTACTAAGTCAGGGCCTCCTGTGCTAATGCAACTTCTGCCTCTTCCTTGGCATTGTAATGGGAATGTTTAAAGAATCTATGGCTTGTTACAGACTGCCAAAATAAAGCTGCTTCGGGTCTCTTTGGAGGTATGCTATTTAAATGATGCATGGGTCCTAAGAGTCCGGAGGTCGCACCAGAGCTACACTCCATTCCGAAGCACTGGAGTGCAGCTTTGGCGCAGCTTCTGGATTCTTAGGATGCATGCATCGTTTAAACAGCATACCTCCAAAGAGACCCGAAGCAGCTTTATTTTGGCAGTCTGTAACAGGCCTATGGTAATATTTTGCTTCATTAGGCAGATCTTACAATAAAATGTTTCTTTAAAACATAGAGTAATAAAAATAAAGATTCTAAAAACACGGTTGTAGTATTGTGATGAATGCTCACACACATTGCCAGGTATCTGCACATAATGGCTTGACTTGAAATGTATAATAAAGTTTTTTGCATAGGAAAGATAGACCTGTTATTGGGAGCTACTAGGCTTTAGCAATCCATGAGTGATCATAGATACCTATGAAACTGGTCCTTTTTGTTTGATTTCAAGGGCAAACATGGCAAGAAGTCTGCTAAACCCAGAAAGTCAGAGCGATAAAGTTTTTACAGTTTCCGTAACTTTAACTCTTCCTTTTTACAGTATTAACAATAGTACTAGTTTTCTGATAGCCTTCACAGATGTCTTTCTATTTTCCTTCTATTTGCAGTCTTGAAATGCTTTTTAATAAACACAGATATTAATATCTGGCAGAGCTGTAATCTTGGACTTTCAGCCCTATTTCCCCTGTCCTCATTCTCCAAAAGTGGAATTTCTAAAATGCAAAGTAGCATTCTTGACTCTAGTGCAAAGTAGACAGTCGATTCTTTTACATGCTGTTGAGATTCATTTGGAATAATTTCTTAATGATAACCATTTATATCATAATACATTTTTCCAATGTATTTTTGTTAGAAGAACAAAAGCACCCACTTTGTTTGTAATTTGTGTGCTTAGGCCCAATTTGTGAAGGTAGAGTGGGCTGTCTAAGCACAAGATACCAAGGTATTTATTTCCTTTATCTTGACATCATAACTGTCCATCAAGATAGTATATATTATCAAATGTGCTTTCAGACATATCTAGGCAGCCCTGAAGGTTTATTTCCAATGGCAGGTGTAACCAGAGCTTGAAGAAATATTTTTTCAACCACATATCCCCACACCCCCAAGTCAGCATAATTGGTGGTAAGAGAGTCTGCTCAACATTATACAAACCGCAGGAAAGTTCTAGCCCTGCTTTGTCTAGAAGTAGCTAATGCATGAATTGGAATTTCAACACCTTAAGGAAGATATTTTGGTAACCAACCTAAAACCCAAGTAACACTTCCTTGCTCAGCTGTAGTATTCTGGGAACAAATAAAACAAAACAAAACAAACAAGTAATGTTTATTTTGCATGTAATATATAAAGTAGGCAGTCATGGATATGGCTGCCATGATGGTGGCTGTTGGGAAAGTGCTGTCACAATTCCTAGGATGTATGCCACCTTTGGTTTTGCCCATTACGATAATTCATGTACCCACTTGCTTGAAGATGTTGTATCATATCATATATTTATCTGTATCCAGCTCTTTTCCCAGAACAGACTCAGATATGTTAACAACATTAAAAGAACAGTACAATTAAAAGCATAGAAAAGTGGTACATTAAAATAGAATTAAATTATTGCAATATTTAAAAAATTGCTCATTAACAGAATAAACACACAGTTTAAAAAAGGCAAAAGTGTTTAAAATGCTTTAAAAACAATACAATACCCAAGCCAGTCCTTTAAAAACATTCCTTTTTAAAAGCCTGTCTGAACAGATAGGTCTTAGACTACCAGCAGAAGGTTAACAAGGAGGGGGCCATACTAGCCTCCCTGGAAAGGGAATGCCAGAGTCTAGGGGCAGCCACCGAGAAGGCTCTTTCTCGTGTCTCCACCAACCGTGGTTGCGACAGGGGTGGGATTAAGAGAAGGCCCTCTCCTGGGAAGGGCCAGGGTGGCTGCAGTAGAGAAGAGGAAAATATTGTGTGAATCACACTTCGGTATGTGTCACATTAGCCAAACATGGCTTTCATTTGGCTTCACAGAGCTGTCACTGCAAAATCTGCTCCCAGTTTCTATAGCTACAACAAAACTAATTTCTAAGAAATGCTTTGCTGCAAATTTCATTGCCACCTCACATCATTAATGACATTCGCTCCCTACTCTGTAACCTCCTCCCCATCTCCCCTTTTCTACTATCAGGGGCAAACTTTTTTTGTTCTGAATTTAACTGTAGCCAGTACCATTTCTGTTTCCTTAGTTAACCATTTTATTTCATGACTTATTGCAACAGAGCTTTAGGTTGTGTCTGCAAACATATTACAAATGCGATTATCACTTATTTTCTGGGCATAGCTACTATACTGGAGGCTCCCAAAGAAAATTTATCTGTTTCTCTCTGTCTGCCTTCCTTCCTTTTGTTTTGTTTTTTTATTTGCTAGACACCAAATTCAGCGTGAAATCACTGCAGTGATATTTCATACTATTTCTTCAATCTCTTACATTAAATCGGAGAGACCTCCGGGAATTGAATATTATCTCTGGGAATAAGAAAAAAAAGATGTAAATATAAACTTGGCAACAGAGGACTCTGTGACACATTAGGCTTTGGGATTTTGTTACCAACAAAGGGAAAGCTAGATGAAGAGCACAGCCTTCCTTTTGTGTGTGTGCTTTTGTCTGCGAAATGACAATCCACCCAGATTCCTTGTGATTGTTCTACTCTTATCGAAAACAAAAACTAAACAAAAATAGGAAAAGAAAGAAGAGTGAGAAGGAAATGGCTTTTATTCGGGTGTGATGAGATGGAGGCTGGGAGAAGTTATTCAGGTGTTATGGGAACAAGAAGATGATGGGCTTAGCAAAATTAGTTCAGTTGTGGCAACAGCAGTATCTAGAAAAATCTGTGCATCAGACTGAAAACATAGATGGTGAATAGTCAAATGGTTCAGAGGCTTAATCGGTATTTCATATCAGTATCTTGGAATTTAAAATCAGGAAATTATACCCGTTTGCTAGGCCCAACTAGAGTACTGAAGCAGCATCTGAATATTAGTCACCACTTCCCTAAATATCATTAATTGAATTGATCTACTCTATTTGGGACCTGTAGTTGCATTTAGGCTTGAATGCATGACTTGACATTTCCTTGGGATCTGGATTGTTTATCAGCATGCTGAATGACTCAGTGGTCCTGTTCACAAATGGTAATTTATTAACAGGGTCAGCCCTGCCATTAAGTAGGGTGAAAATGCCTCCTCAGGCAGCATTTCAGGCATTGTGACAGAGCAGCAAGTATATATTAATTTATTTATGTTGCTTTTGTATTGTTCTGTGTTCTTGTTTTGATACCTTTGGGTATCTTTTGGATACTTTTGGATGAGAAAAGCTGACATGGATTGCTTTTCAGAGAAAGACTCTTGATTCAAAACTGGTTTATAACATTGGCTTGTTTGGGGTAGAATAGTCCATAGGAGATTATCACATACCAAATCCATGCCAGGATAGACATGGGTTGTAACCATCACCAACGGTGGTTACTGTCAGGGATTTGAAGGGTTAAAACACAGCACACAGGGAAATGCTTGATGTGTGTGTGTTTGGCCATGAACATTCAGCAGAGTGGCAAGGCTGATCAGCACAGCTGAAGCTCATTGGCTCAAGGACACTTCAGTGCCCAAGTGCATGTAGCCATGGATGATGAAACCATGTATCTAGATTGCACAGGAGACACATGACATGGTTACACACCTGAACTCACTGGGTTTGGGAGACCACGTGGTCTGGAGGCTATATAAGCCCAGGGGTTGCAAGGGTGTGGTGTGGGTTTGTAGAAAGAGTTGGATTGGTATGGAGTTTTAGAGATCTGTATTTTGTATAATAGCACTGTGAAATAAAGAGCACTTTGGGGACTTTGTTTCTCTGGTGGTTTATCAGAAGAAGCTACAGCATCGGTTTGCTGTATGTCCCCAGAGGTTCCTGCATTGCTGCAGTTCCTGGAAGTCATCCAGTTGCTGTCACCCCAATTGGACTTTGGAGCCATGCTTCGGCTTCTGGAAATTGCCAGCTCTGCTACAAGGGTCTGATTTAACCCCAGGACTCGTTTGGTGAGTGCTGATAGTGGTTGTTGGACCCCAGCAGTTGCGCTGACAGTTACAACCTGTGTCTATCCCAGCATGGATTGGGCGTGTGATAATATCCATAATCTTGGGTTCAGACACAACACTAAGTTATCCATGGTTGGAATATTTATCAGTTCACATCTGCAGAACATACATAGAAGGAGCAAACAGGTTGCATGTGCTGTTCTGCAGTTTCTACATATTGTCCTTTACTGAGCTGGGATTCCTGTCTTAAATTGATGCAGTCAATATTTAAAAAAAGGGATGAGCTCATAGTCAAGTACACTAGCTCATCTGGGTGAAAGAGTAAGGAGTTTTAGGGAAGGGACAACATTCTTAGCAAGATTTTAGATATACCCAAGACTATCTTTTGGTTTAAAACATTATTTTATTGACAGTAACAATTGAAGATTTTTATATGCCTTATAATGACTACAGTCATTATCATAATTCAAGGCTAATTGTTCACACATTATCTTTAGCTAAGGCTAATACAACTATCTAGAGTCTGGACTTCTGCCACTTCTGGCCAACACAGTGCTCCCTTCAGCTTGGTGTACTTTAAGCTCTAGCTTCTAGCTGAGGCTGCTGACCCAGGGATCTTGAGCTGGAAAATTTAGATCAGGAATGATCAGCCATCCAGATCTATCCTATTGCTGCTCTTGGCATCTCTCATAAGGAATCTGGAGAGGGATGCTTGAATTATGGTTGGTGTGTTTTGTAATCCATTGTTATCCAGAAGGTCACACACTCCCTGCCCTATCTAAATGAAGATACCTATATTTAGATTTATGTATGAAAAAAATGGGAATAATGTGTCCCAGAATTCCTCACCATTGGCTATGTTGCCTAGGGCTTGAAGTTATAGTCCAAGAATATGTGGAGGGCTATATGATTCCCATTCCTGATGTTTGAGAAGAGCAAGGGGGACTGCAATAAGCAGACTGTCCTGGTTGAGAGCCAGCTATCAGTTCAAACTGACATCTACATCTGCATGCAGCGCCAGTATCAGTATGACATGTTTGTGAAATGGGGAGGTGGATGCATGCAATACTTTAGCTGGCTAAGTGCCTGAACTAAGCCTATAACGTTTACCTTTTCAAGGCAGTGTAACAGTGTTCCTTGTTTGTCCAAATAAGAGCCCATTTTAAAGAAACTGGCAGACATCAGAAAATGAAGTAGTAATCAAAGTCATGTAGTAAATGTCACTGTTATGTGGAGGTATAGAGTTAACAACTTTCCCTACAGTTATTAACCTTTCTCATACTGACAGTTCTTTTGAAATTCAGAATACAGTAGAAGCACATTGGTGGTGGCATATTGGCATGTTGCTGGAACTGAAGTGAGGGGTATGCCTTTTGTATCAGATAATCAAACAAAGGCTACATTCCTTACTCTTAACTAATATTATGTACATCTTTGACTTGGAGAAATGTGTGTGTGTTGCATGCTTGCCTGAGGGTTGCCTAGTTTGCCTGATTTAGACTCCAGCTAAAATGGTCCCTCGTTGATTCGTCAAATCCAATGTGAGTCATAGTCTGCGAGGCAGAAGATGGGTAGCAAGCCCTAATTTAATGTGTCATTCTTTGAATCATTGTGTCTTTTTACTCACAATTACTGTCCCCCTCCCCATTCCCTCTCCTTTTGGTACTCCTGCAATCTTCTTCTGAACAGAGCATTCTGGATGAGTTGTTTCCCAACTCGTTGGCTAGAAGAGAAAACAGTGTTTGCTTTAGTGTGAGTGACAACTGCATTGGCCATCGTAGGTTGGCTTTCTCCCTGTAAGAATTATATACTCATAGAGTTGGAAGGGACCACAGTAGCAATCTAGTCCAACCCCCTGCACATGAGAATACACAAGCAC
The DNA here is from genome assembly GCF_019175285.1 of Sceloporus undulatus. Taxonomy (NCBI): domain Eukaryota; kingdom Metazoa; phylum Chordata; class Lepidosauria; order Squamata; family Phrynosomatidae; genus Sceloporus; species Sceloporus undulatus. Next base: position 161,423,621 of record NC_056524.1, read on the forward strand.
ATCACTCCTGACAGAAAGATACTCAACCTCTGTTTAAAGACCCTCAAAGAAAGTCCACCACTCTCCAACGTAGTCTTTTTCACTGTCAGGCAGTTTTACTGTGAAGATGGTGTCCCTTACAGAGTCCCTAGGTAGACTCTTTGCCTTGTAATTTGAATCCACAGGGTTGTATTCTGATTTCTGAAACAGAGACCCAAACCTCTGCTGGGGTAGTTGTTTTTAACATCTATGCCAGAGATAGATCCCCCCCAGGAGAGATTGACGTCTACTTAACCTCTAGATGACCCACCCATGACAAATAGCTTCATTTCATCTGGACCTAAGCCTCAACTTATTGTTGACCAATGTCTTCACTTAGGCGGGTTACAGACCGCCTGTTTGGGGCGGACTGCACCCACCCCTTTCCCCGAGGTATCAAGCCTCAGTGACTAGAGAGGCAGCCGCTGAGGCCCCAATCCACCACTTTCCAGGCTGCAGGAAAGCGGCAAAAGGCACCTTCCCCGCAGCCTGGAAAGGGGTGTCCTTGGGGCTTCAAGCCCCAAGGACACCCCGCGGCGGCGGGGAGGAGGAGAAAGGGGCTGCTTGGCCCCTTTCTCCTTTGGTCCTCTGGGCACAGCCGTGTGAAGGCTGCGCCCAGCGGATCAAACCAGGAAGGAGCTCCGAAACGGAGCTCCTTCCTGCTCCGCGCTAAGGGCGCACTAAGTGCCCTGGCGCGGAGCGAGGACGTCACATCCGTGCCGCCCCGTATAGAGGTGATGCGGTTGTGACGTCCTCATGGTGGCAGCCATGTGGAACGGACGCTGCCATTTTGTGCGCGTGGAGTGCGCACTAGGGTTAGGGGGTGCAGAAGCACCGCCCCTTTCTAACCTGAGTACACGCTCCGTGCGTACTTTCCTGCCCGTTTGTAACGGGCCTTAGTCCATTAACCTGCCCAAGCCCCAGTTTTGGACATCATCTGCCCCACTGTCTTGTTTTGAGAGAGATAAATGAAGCTGGATATAATCAACATATTAGTGATCCCTCAGCCGACTGCCTTTCCTTTCAATCTTATGTAGATGCTGGCGAGCATGGGGGAATAAAACAGATCCCTGAAAAATACTACTTTACAATTGCCCTGGGAGAGATCAACACCCGCCCCCCCAGCAGCATCTTCTGTAATCAGTAACTCAAATAGGAGTGAAATCACTGTGGCATTGTGCCTTCACATCCCAGTTCAGACAGCCTTTTTGGAAGGATACAGTGGTAGATGGCACTGAAAGCCATTGAAAGGCCAAAGAGAACCACGGTGGCAACATTCCTCTTATTCCTCTCTTGGCAAAGACCATTCTAGAGGGTGGCAAAGTCAATTTCTGTTTCAAAGGCAGTCTTCAAGCCAGACTGAAATGTGGCCAGAAAGTTAGTTTCATCTAGGTTTGCACTTACCTTTTTTAGGAGAGTGATACTGGCAATTTACATGTAAATGAGTCCAGGCTAGGATTCTTCAGGAAAAGACTGATTACCACCAAGGTGCTAATAATGGTTTCTCCATAGAACCTAAGACAGTGTACATGGCTTTCTTTCTTCCAGTAAATATTTCTTAGGTGTAATAAACTAGTAAAAGCAAAAATTCAAGATGTTAACCAAACATGACCTTGCCCTCAAACTCAGATCTCTACAACTGAAGCTGAACAAATGATGCTGGACCAGATGGTGCTCTGGAGACACAAACACCTGGAACTGCATTGATATGACATGACAAATATGAATCAGCATCATCTAATCCCTATAGACTACTGAACCTCCTTTGCTGATCCTTGAATCTATGTAATATTCACCAAGTGCCATAATGAATGAAACTCCAAGAGGCTAACTCATCTCTGTCCCTGATTCAGGTCCTGTTATGTGTAACAGATCCTAGTTGCAACAGTTACTCTGCTAATTACTTTGACAACAACCCCAGAAGACAAGTTGCAATTCCCATTTTTAAAATGATAGACTAGATATAAGATCTTATGGTTTACCCACACAGTAAGTTAATAAGTGGTTGTGATTTGAATGTCCCATATCTACTGTTAGCAGGTTCACTTCTGTAAGTGCTGTGTAAATTAGTTTTCATGCCATACCTCTGGAGAAAGAAATTCTGGGAGTAATGTTTTTCAAACCAAGTAAGTTTAAACGTTCAGTGTGTAAGTAAAATAAAACTCCAGTGTGACCAGAATGTATTGATTAGAGGGAGGCTTTTTGAAGAGGCTTTTAAATTTGGTGCAGGTTTGGAGATAAGTTAAACTCACTCCAGAATGGTTTACAACAGGTGAAATTTAAGGCACGAGGAGGAAAGCCCATACTAAAGGTCTAATCCATTACCTCTTCAAATAAATGGAAGTGAAATTATGCCCTCGGGCAATTCTTTGGGGACTCACAAAACCTAAATAAATCAATATCAATTGTTACAGTACATGAAAACTCTAACAGTGCCTGGTTGGATGTAATACGTCATGTGACAAGCCATTAAGCTTCAGTGTTCACCTTAAAAGTTCAATTATTTCGGTGTGAAGGAGATCAATAGCTAGAGAGCAATTATTGACCTTGAGTGCCAAATGAAAATTATCCTAAAAGAGCCATCTGGCACAAGCTAGTTTTTACTATGTACTGCAGACCACTGTTTACCTTTGATGCTGGATGCCTTTTTAAAGGTAAACTCAAATGGAAATGCTGCAATAAATTTTTGACATTAAAACCATGGAGCCTTGCCATCTTGAGAAATCCTCTTTTGCTTTTATTTTCTACTTATTTTGGTGGTTTCCCCCTGTGGTTGGAGAATTGTATGTAATTCTGAACAGCTTTTCTTTGACTGATGATATCGACACGGAGCAGTTAACATAGTGGTCGTGTTGCCTGGGGAGGGGATCTGAGAGCTGCAGTTAAAAAGTAACTTTCCCATGTTCTGGAATTGCACTTTGATCGTTTTGTTTACAATGAGGGTACAATTGGCTTTTGGCAGCTACTGGAGTTTGGTTCCAGGACCCACTGTGGATACCAAAATCCAGGGATGCCCAAGTCCCATTAAATACTATGTCATAGTAAGATGGTGTCCCTTATCTAAAATGCCAAAATCAAGGTTTGCTTTTGGGATTTTAAAAAAAATGCATATTTTCAATCCATGGATAGGGAGGGCCAACTGTAAAAACCATATAATGACAACATAACACCTGGCATGAGATATTTTATGGAGACATCGTATAGCAAGAGACCTTGCCAAAACAGTTTTCGAAGACAGTCATATGATCTCAAACAGTCCAATAAGGAGAGCTGAGTGTATTTCCCATCCCAGTTGTCCAATGGCATTGCATATAGTGTGTTAAAGAGATGCCTATATTTCTGCAATTGTTCCAGACCAAACATTTTCAATGGTGAAAAATAAAAGCATGCTGTCTCATTTCCCCAGTGTAGCATGTAAAATGAAACACTGAGGTAAGCCCCTAATTAAATAAGCTAGAATTCTGCTCCTTGGGGATGAAATCCATAATTTTCAGCACCGTTGCTCCTTTTTCATTTGGTGTGTGCTTAAAATATCCTTCCTCAAATGGAAGAAGTGAAATGATATTTTGGTTGGAATATATTACAAAATTCATTAAACTTCAGCTCGCAGTGCAGGCAATGTTCACACATAGATCTCATTAGCACAGCCCCTATCATTTGCCACTCTCTGATAAGCACTATCTCAATTTGGCTATCTAAAAATAATCTTCTTAAAAGAAACACAATAGAGATACTGGCTATATCTCTGGGATAAGCAAAGGGGAGGTTTCTGCTTCCGTTTTTAGATCTTTATTCATGGGGAAATGTTTAATCTTGTGTTCCTCTGAGTGAATGTGCTTCAGTGTAACAGTTCCTTCAGGTTCTGTCAGGAGAGATAATTTGTGATCAAGGCTAGATTACAATCTGGCTGTTAGATCATGACAATATTTTCTTGGTTAGCATAATAACAAGATCTGGGAGGAGATTTTGGGATACAAAAGACATAGTTTCTTGTTAGCAGTGCTGTCCTGTGTAATCTATGTCTGTTAGATAAAGCTTCAGTGTACCACCTAAATTACGTTAACTGTGAGCGGTCAGTTTCTTCCATTGGCTCGCTAGTGGATGCCATATCATTCATTGTTTTTTGAAACCACTGCTGGCCTGTCAAAACTTTCTTAGCCTCTTCTAAAATGCTGGAGTACCTAATTTTCTCCATCTGTTTGATGGTGCTCTAATTGCCATTTTACAAGGAAAGACTGAGAAAAAAAAATCTCAGCACCTTTCTGTGTTGTTAGTTGTCCCTCCACCCCCTCAAGCTGATCTATTTTTAAAAATGTTGGACCTTACACAGGAAGCTGGCTTATGCTAAATCAGACTATCCATGTAGTTTTGTGCTGTGTGCTACACTGCTTGATAACAGCCTCCCTGTTTATTCAGACATGACGTTTCTCAGCCCTACCTACACAAAAAGACTTATTTGCTACTGACCTACAGCTTCCTGTTTAAAATATTTTTTCCTGCATCACTGCCACTATTTGATCCTAGTGTGATAATAACTTAATACCTACTAAGGCCAAATTCAGACAGGTGGTGGCCTCCATACAATGTGCTGCAGGAGCATAGGGGTACTCCTGTGGAAGGGATGAAACCATGGAGCTACTGATTTTGTGAAATGCCACCCCCATCTGGGCATAAATACTTGGCCACTGTGATTGGCATAACCATTATAGTAACTGTGATCGTACAAATCCTGATGGCCATGTGCATTGGCTTCTCGTGGACAAACTGATTCACACCACTAGATCAGCCTTTCATAACCTGGTGCCCTCAAGATTCCTTTGTACTTCACTATCACAACTTCCAACCAGCATGTCCAATGGTCAGCATTACCAAGTATTATAGTCAGAGACATCTAGAGGACACCAAGTTGGGAAAGGGTGCTGTGCTCCATCTCTATGAAGGTGCAAGTATAAGTGTAGTCTTGCCCACGATTGTGAAGTAAAGATGATAAATCTTGATTTTTCTTAGTCCCAACAGTTGTCAAGAAAAATGAAACAGTTCTTTGTCCCATAGGTGCAGTGATGGGAAATTGCACAGTTTTCCAGAAACTATGCGGCTTCCCCTTTTCTGTTTGCCCAAAAATACTGTTTCCAGGCATGTGTGCATGTTGTGCAAGACTGCTGGTTCTTATGTAGAAAACAATGGCCTGTTAGAGACTGCCAAAATAAAGCTGCTTCGCGTCTCTTTGGAGGTATGCTGCTTAAATGATGCATGCATCCTAAGAATCCAGAAGCTGCACCAAAGCTGCATTCCAGTGCTTAGGAATGGAGTGTGGCTTTGGTGCAACCTCCGGATTCTTAGGACCCATGCATCATTTAAATCGTATAGGCCAATGTTGCGTAACAAACCCACATGGCAATTTTTGTGCAACATTGCTGGATTTTGCAGAACATTTTTGTTGTGCAGTATTGCTGTTTTCTGCATAATAAACAAGAGGAACTGGTTGCCTATGTTTTGTTTAGCATTGCTGGATTTTTTAAATAACATTTTTGTTGTGCAATATTGCTGTTTTCTAAGTAAATCTAGCAATGTTGCATGTGTAGCTGCAGCCTCAGTTCCCTGAGTTTCTTTTCCTGTTGTGTAAAATTTGAGCTTTTGACTACACCTCTGGAGATCAGGGTTCAACTCCCCACTTGTTCATGGAGACCCACTGGGTGACTTCAAGTGAATTACCCTCTCAGCCCCAGAAAAACCTTTGTTGGTTTTTTGGCCTTCAAGTTCTCCATAAACCAGAACAACAACAACCCAACTTATAAATTGGCAAAGGTAGCAGTCACAATTTTGGATCCATCACTGCATTATTTGTTATGCAGAATAGCATGCAACTTAGGTTTGCATTTTTTTGTACTTTCTCCAAGTATAGGTGAAAAACAATGTAAGCAGGTGAGTTTTCTTTTTCTCAGAAGCTGCACAGTTTCTATGCATAATAAAAGCACAGTGAGTGTAGGGTTTTTATTGCAAAGCTGCACAGTTTCACTTAATTCTTTTACAATTCGCTGGGAACAAAAATTAAAAAAAAATATCACAACTTGTGGGAACTTTCAACATGCAGGGTTTTTTTTCCCTGCATATGTTTCTCTATGGGACAGGAACTCCAAATTTGACCTCAGCCAGGAAACTGACAGACTTCTGTTCCATTTCTTTTATGGAACATTTCTAACTGCCTGAACTGCATCTAAGAAAAAGAAAAGCAGAGGCACCCACTAAAGTGGCCTTTGACAAGATGTTATCCTTTCATTCATAACACTCATCTGTAATGCAGGATAAAAGGTATCACTACAGGAACAGTATATGAAAACTATTGTGGCTGCTCAGGAAAATATATAAATGTTAATGGTTATTATTATAAAGTTTTATGTGGTGCCAAGGAATTCATTGAGCCAGAGAAATACTGCTACATTTTCTGTTTTAGCAACACATATTTAACATATTTGTTATTCACAGAGTACTTACAGTTGGTCACTGAACATGGCTGAACCTTGTGAAATGATGGGCATCTTGCATTAGTCTCACAATCTGTTTCTCTCACAAAACGTTATGCCTTGGAAAGCAAGGCCTGATCCAACCCTTAGAAAGACACAATCATTTGCCTTGGGCAGAGGTATAAGAATCAAATTAGTGACATGCTAGGGAAAATTTTGAACACACTTCTGTTTTATGAAAGTCAGTGGAACTAAAGTCTCATAATAAAACCCAGAGCCTTAACACATTATAAAAGAAAGACAAAAGGCTGTGAGATAGAAGCAGATTTCTGCTTAACTTTCTGCATGCCCACCAAGCACTTCTGTTCCACTGCTAAGGGAAGCAATCATGAAAACCATGCCTTTGGCCTTGCTGAAAAAATCCCTTTGGCAAAGCCACACTTTTCCCACTTGCTCCCTCTGGAGGGAGAAACTATGCACTATAACATCATGTGGGAAGGTAAGTAGAAAGATGCTTCTATCTCACTGCCTCATATCCTTCTTTAATAATGCAATAAGGCTCCTACTGGTTCCATGCATTGCTTAAGCCCATCTTCCTTCATATGCCTGGTGCTTATGGATCATGATCATAGAGGACCACATTCACACTCAAGGACAAGGGGCCTGGCCTGTTTGAAGGGGAATTTAAAACACAAATTGATGCAATGTGAGAGGATGAAGCTGTGGGGGTAATTTGATGCTAGCCCAGGCAGCAAAAATAGATAGAAAGCCACATGCAGCCCTGGGGCACTTGTGTCAATTCTACTTTGTCTCAGTATGGACACTTTGGACCCATACAGACAGGTCAAAATAAAGCTGCTTCAAGTTACTTTAGAGGTATGCTGTTTGAATGATGCATGCATCCTAAGAGGCCGGGAGCCACACCAAAGCCATGCTCCAGTCCTAAGGTCTGGAGCACAGCTTTGGTGCAGCGTCTGGCCTCTTCAGATGCATTCATCATTTAAATAGCATACCTCCAAAGTAACCTGAAGCAGCTTTATTTTGGCCTGACTGTATGGGCCCATAATGAACATATCTTATCTCAACCTTGACCTTTTCAGATATCTGTGCCTTAGGAATTTCCAACCTCCTTTATAGCCTGGTGTGCCTGTGCCTATCAGCATGTCTGGTAAAAACAACAGTACACCAGTAGTGCTACTGCTACATGGACACAGATGTCTTTTGTCAATACTGTGTGCAGGTATACATTTTTCTATTTTCTATTTTCCTTGTACAGTATATATGTTCTTGATATTTTTGCAAATTGAACCAAACAGAAATCCGCCTACTAGTGCAGAGGAAATAAATAGGATTGAAAGAAGGACATTGTCAGCTGGAAGTTATCAATATGTGATGTTTGCATGTTGGAAATATATTTTTTTAATTGTCAGCTAGGAAGTTATTATAGCATCTTCCTTCTATTTCAGTTTCATTTACTTTCTTTGTACTGATGGGTCTAAGTTTGTTATGTTTATAGCTTGCTTCAGCATGGTTCAGCCATCTCTCTAGTTGACATCTATGCTAAATGTTATAGGGATTTATTTAAAACAAAGTCCTAATTTTGTCAAGAATCCACTCCTGCTAGGAACTCATGGAGTTCACCTGTTTTAAATATACTGGCAGACATTTTCTCCGGTTTACCCTTTGCAGATGAATTAAATTGGAGGGGAGGGGAAAGGTTGACAATATCTGTAGTATTACTTTTGGATATGTATGTCTTTAGTTATGAACAGTAATTTAAATTTTGGATTTTATTAGTAAAGTGCATATGGGTGCAATTCAGCTGAGCCTGATGAATTTTCAAGGACAAGCAGAACTTGCTTTCTTTAAAAATAATTTGCTCATTTATGGAGACTCTGCTGTTATTTGTGAAGAGAATAGCATGACTGATTGACAAACAGGCACCTGTTGCCTTAGACACAATGAACAGCACTGAGATAACTGTCAAGAACATATTTTTCCCTCCAGTAATCAATCAATTTATACGTACGTGTGTGTGCGTGTGTATAATGTGTATGTATATTAAGGGAATTTGTTTCTTCCTCTCCTCCTCCTCTTCCTACTGCTACTGCTACTAATGTATATATACATTATACATTTGTAGAAAGCATGGGATGTGTCCTTCCTGAATCTTCGTTCGCAAAGAAAAGTCAGAGAGAGAGAGACATTATACATACCTTCTCTTGAAGGAGTGCAAGATGACATACATGATTCTATTCCCCATCTCTTCACAAGCCTAAAAGGGAAGGCTAAACAATACTGACTGGTCCAAGGTCACCCAATAAGTTCCATTGAGATTTGAACCCTTTTTGTGGTAGTACTTGTCTACCCCTCTAACCACTGTGCCGTGCTGCCAGATTAGGACACAGTTGGTTTACATTTGACTTTCTGTTGGTCAACTCTCTGTTAGAAGAAGCTGAAGTTACCACTAGAGTGGAAGGGAATCAATGAAATATATGTTTTGTTTATAAATGATCTACAGTGTGTAGCCACAGAGATTGCAATAGTCGAGACTCTTTCTTCAAAGCAGGAAGTAATTGTCTCTGGTGACCAGAGAGAATTAAATTCTCTGCTTTAGTGGCCTTGGCCCTATTTCATTGAACCAAACAGTACAATTTTATCTGGATCAAAGCACTGAGAAGACAGAAGGCAATAGCTGGAAACAGCAGGAAGAGAAGGAACAAAATAAATGTGAACAAGGATTTCTGCAGCAGCCCAAGGCCCACATTTTCAACTAAAGCTCGACTTCTAACAAGAAATCAGAAACAGACAAGTGACAAGTCCTATCTGTTCATAGAAAACTGCCAACTGGCCACTGAGAGGATGTTCCTGCTGCGCTGGCAGCTCTACATTAATAGACAAAAGCAGAAAGGAAGCAGGAGGGGGGGGGAATGGTGACAAGGCAGCTTTCTAAATTTTGAGCCACATTCATGCTGATTGCACTAACAAAAAGCCCACTGAGGGGCTGTACACAAGCTCCAAAGGGATGAGGCTATGCCACCCCTTTCCTAGCTGGATTGGGACTGTGGCAACCGCATGCTGCAGCCCCGATTTGGCCTTTCCAGGGCGCAATAGCTGCGCTGCGGCAGCTATACAGCATACCTTTGGCAATGTGTCATCCAGATGTGGCGCCAGAGGGATGCTGCACACCATGTGGAGTGGCACGCACCATCACAGTGCCCTGGGGGAAGAGTCGGGGCATGCATCATGTGGATGCGATTACCCTCAGGCCGGCCTTAATGGCCGATCTGAAAAGCCCCTTAGTATAGAATAGGAAACAGGTGAGGACAATTCCCTTTCTACTAATACAGCAGTTGTCCACTCCCTCTCCATCCAGAATGAACCCTTCTTCCTCAGGCAAGGAGCTGCTGCATAGAGCTTACAGTCTACAGGCTTTACCCAGCATGTCGTAAGATATATCTAATGTGAGTCACTCTTGGCTGGCATATGGAACAACTGTATTAGTGATAAATGGATGTTATTAAATATTAAGTCCTCACCCCTAAAATAGACTGCTAAAATTTATAAATTTCAGCTTGGAAACTCTAGTTCTCAATCCTGCTGTATGGCAAGCGGTTCACTCAAACAAGCAGTTTGCAGATGTTTGGGGACACTGCATTTAAAATTATTTTAACAATTTAAAAAAATGAAGATGTAACATAAATTGTTCATCTAGACAAGTAAATAAATGTTTTACTGTTTCTTACAATCTAAGGTTCCAAACCCCAGTCACTTGCATTCTGATTATAATTAAGACCCAATGTCAGCATCTGGCACATTGGACGGCTTCTGCGGGCCAAAGAGCCCAGTTGGACTCACCAGAACTGATGCCTTCTGTTTCTGGCCTTGACATCACCACAAGAATGCCCTGAGCATGCTGTAGCCATAACTCCTACTGGTTAGCACCAACTTCCTGGTGATATATAGTTTCTTAAGATGAGAGCTGCTTAGTCCCTTGGCTCTGATTTGTGCCATGTCTTCTGTCCTCCTATTGTTGTTGTGTGCCTTCAAATCTTTTAGACTTATGGTGGCCCTAAAGCAAACTTATCATAGGGTTTTCTTGACAAATTTCTTCAGAGGGGGTTTGCCATTGCCATCCTCTGGAGCTGAGATAGTGCGACTTGCCCAGGGTCACCCAGTGAGATTCATGGCCAAGTGGGGATTCGAGCCCTGTTAGTGCAACAGTCAAACCACTACCCCAGGATGTCACTCTGCAATCTTACATCTCCCAAAATGCAATGGCTGACATTACACACTGGAAAACAGAAAGTGGAGGCTTTCCAACTGTTTCATAAAAACCCAAGCAACTCTCATTCAAAAGCATTATCTACTTCTATGGTGTAAGCACATTTCAGCAGAGGAACTGAGAGTGCAGGCTACAGCACTGCCAGGTATCAGTACGTAGCAGGTTAGTGTGGGGATGGGTGGGTGGGTGGGACTCTTGGTGATGCTGTGCTAAATTCATGCCAGACACCAGCTCTGATAGTATCCTGGCATTTCTAATTGTTTCTAGGGCAGAAAGACCTAGGCAGGCTTTGACACTTATTCTCATTTTTGGCATCAATTCCCAAGTAACAAACAACTAGCTTATTAGCTTTGCCATGCTTCTCAAGTTAAAAACATGAAAAAAGTGATAGCATGTCAGTACCTTTTTAATTTTGGGTTTGGGAGCTGGATTCTCATTTCTCTACCAGGTTGGAAAAATACCACATATTCCTAGTCATCAGTATAAAACTCCCAAATGCCTGGTTGACCAAGTAACTGGCTTTTTCTGGCCTTCTCTTCAGTGTATTAATGGCAGAAAGAGTTGGCATAAGATTGGTGTAACTATTTTTCTTCTTTTAATTAAACGTACATGTTCGACTTAGACTGCTTATCTACTTTTATTGCCAAGCTTATTCTGATATTCTTACCTGTGTGTGTGTATGTGTATATATATAGAGAAATCAGTTGGTAAGGTTGTGAAGAATATTGTTGAAGGAAGCAAGGCTGGTTTTATGAATAAACAAAGACCAAAATCTTGTTTGGTGGGGATAAACTACATTGTTCTCTTACTGTTACAGGATACTGATAATTAGATTTATGATGTGGCTCTTAGCTGTTGCTTCAGAACCTAAGCATTTTTTTTAGAACATCCACAAGCCTCAAATCCATATACTTAGGCCCGTTACAGACGGGCGTAAAATACATCCTGGAGACGTACTAGGGTTAGGGAAAGTGCATGCTTTACACACGCACCTAACCCTAGTATGTCCCCAGGACATACAAAATGGTGGTGCCCTATACACATAGGGGCTGCCATTACGATGTCATGAACGCGCCGCCTCCAAATGGGGCGGCACGGACGTGACATCTTTGCGCTACGCAAGGGCGCATAGAGCATCCTTTCCGCGGCACTCGAAGGAGCTCCGAAACGGAGCTCCGAAAAATCTGGAAAAAAACTTGCAAAAGCGGGTTGATTTTCAGACACATCGGGGTTAATAAGAAATAATGTGACATTAATCTGAACGGAAAGTTGACAAAGCCTACTCCTTTTTTACTTTTGGAATTTTCCAAAAGTAAAAAGGAGCAGGTTTTGTCTACTTTCTGTTTGGGTTCATGTCATGTTATTGCTTATTAATCCTTACGTTGTAAGGCTTTTGTGGGGTTTGTACACTTTCTGTTCGGGTTAACCCCTGACATCATCTGAAAAATCTATTTGCTTTTGCAGGTTTTTTCCAGTTTAAATCCAGTTTCTGCATGGGATCCACCCACATGAGGGCACAAGACATGATACAAGCTAATGCTTGAACTATGTGGTACATTTCTTCTACCATTTAATAAATTATCCTTGTAAATGAACATGTAACTAGTATTCTACCACACTAGGAGTGACATTTTCTCTCAGCAAGTTGCAGTCATAACTTAGTTTTGCAATTGTTATTGGGGAAAGAAAGTAATTATGACTCTGATCCAAATGCTGCCCGTTGGGCCTGTTCCAAGCACTGAACTGGGACCAAGTTACTTCCGTTCACTTATCTGCAAGCTTGAATTAGAGATTAATCAACAACATCTCCGCTTGAGGAATGGAGAAAGGGGTTAAGAGTTAAGAACACTCTTGTCTATTTTTAAAGGCTATTTTGCTCCTAGCATTTTTCTCTTTTATGAACAAAAAGCACAAATGTTTCTTCTTAATCATGAGTGTACCATTCGATTATTCAAAGTCTGTGTTATTCCATTTTTCATCTTATGTTGCAAAATGGTATGATATTGAAGCTTCAATGTAAATTTATTTAAATGTATATGCAAATATTTTTTAACATAGTCAGTTGATTAGGAGGCAGGTGACAAAGCACAACAACACTTGAATTGGCTGATATCCTCAAATTCAGTCATTTGATGCTGGACCAGCAAATAGCTGCTGCATTTCCTTTAAGGCAGCACAGGCAAATGCAAACAATGAATTCATTCTTGACCTTTTGCCTGGGGGAAATTTATTAGAGACTGTAGTGTTTGTGTATGCGAAATTGCAAATGCATCCTAGAACATCATAAGAGCAAAAATGAGTAAGCCGAGGAAACATATATAGGAAATATGTAAATGAGGTACCACAGTCCTTGTCCCTATAGAAGGACTTCAGGGAAGCAGGGGGGAATGTTCTTTCCCTTAATAAGTCATCAGTATTTGTGTGGACAATTGGACTCTTCTTCAGCTCTTGGTGTTATGTGCAGAGATGGTCTCAACTTCAATTTTGGCAACTTCAGTTAGAAGGACTAGATAGCTGGTAATGAGAAATGTCTCTGAGGATCCTAAGGACTGGAGTGCAACTTTGGCACAGCTTCTGGCCTCTTAAGATCCATGTGTCGTTTAAACATCATACATCCAAAGTGACCCAAAGCAGCTTTATTTTGGCCTATCTGTACTGGCCCATAGTTACAGAAATGTTCGACTCCCACTTTGGACATAAAAAACCCACTGGGTGACATTGGGCAAGACACATGGTCCCAGCCTCAGGGAAGTCAATGGCAAACCTCCTTTGAATAAATTTTGCCAAGAAAACCCTGTGATAGAGTTTCCTTAGCTTCACCATAAGTCGGAAACAACTTGAAGGCGTGCAGCAACAACAACAACAACAACAACAACAAAAGTGATTATTGAGATTTTGATCTACAGTCTGGCTTTTGTATATTTTGCTGTGTTATAAAGTTGGAGGATGATCAGATGAAGGTATAAGAGTCAGATGTGGTTTTGGGATAATTCAGGAAAGAACGCATAAATGGCAGAGAATTTTCTTTGGCTTTTTGTCCTCCATCCACATGACTGGGGATCTGCAAACACAAGATATGCTGAAAGGAAGGATTTTTTTGTCATTTGTCATTGTCACATTTGAGTTCATTGGCTTCAAAGGAGAAAATAATTTGGGGATGGAGAGATGACATAGTGTGCATAGTAAAGCTATGGCATTTTCTTTTCCTGAAGGACGCTCACCTGGCACCCACAGCGTTATCATTTTGCTGCTATGAAATTATATTTGCCTTTCCTACTTGCATTTTGAGCCAAGGTTGTATAGTGGTTTGAGTGTTGGACTATGACTCTGGAGACCAGGGTTTGATTCCTCAGTTGTCCGTGAAACGAACTGGGTGTTCTTGGGCAAGTCACACACTCTCTCCGCCTCAGAAGAAGGCAATGACAAACCTTCTCTGAACAAATCTTGCCAAGAAAAATCGCACGATAGGTTGATCTTAGGGTTTCCTAAAGTTGGAAATGACTTGAAGGCATACTACAACAACAACAACAACAACAACTTGCATTTTAGGTTTTAAATTGTTTATATATTTTATAGCATTAAAGCCTTTTGTATTTATCTTAATGTCATTTTTAATATGTTTTTTTCCGTGAGCTGTTTGGAGAACCTTTCCTTAAAAGCCAATATATAAATGCAATTTGTTTAAACAAACAAAAATTCCAAAAAAATGAATTTCTGGCTAGTTGGCTGGGTTTTAAAGAGAATTAGACAAATTCATGCAGAATGAGTGGCTACTAATCACAATGAGTCTATGTAATATCTTTATCATGAGTCCATGTAATATCTTTATCAAGATGTAAAAGGATTTTGCAGCACCTTTGAGACTAACAAAAAGACAGAGGTTGGCAACATGAGCTATTGAGTCTACTTTATGGGCAAGGATGTTGCCTTGTCCCCCAACAGCCATCATCTCCATATCAACAAAGTTTTGCATTCATAGGGACCTTCTCACACAGAGACTGCTATGCACATCTGTCCCAGGGGTTTCCACTCTGCCAGATGCATCTAAGAAAATAGGTTCAAATCTACAAAATCTCATTCAACCAATTTCTGTCTTTCAGTTAGTTTCAAAGATGTTGCCAGATGCATCCTGATTTTCCAGACTAACATGGCTATGTCTTTGAATATCTTTGTCAAAATACCAGTTACTAGAGAACATTAATAGAAAACTGCTATTGTACTCATGTCCTACTTGTGCACTTCCTATGGGTATCTGGTTGGACACAGAGAAAAGAAAACACTGCATCAGTCTTTGGTCTGATGCAAGAGAGCTCTTCTTGTGTTCTTAAGTTAGTTGCTGGATGACCTCAGACTGCTTGCTTTCTCTCATCCTAACCTATTTCAAAAACAGAAACAAAATGCTCACTTTACTGGACACACAAGAAACTTCTTACAGTGCCTTCTAAGTTTAGGAAGGAAGGGAACATGGACAAAATAGCGGTGACTTCTGTGTCCTTCTAGCACCTGCAGATTCTGAGATCTGATAGCAACCGTTGCAGCTTGAAGAACTTTTTCCACTGCTCCTTCTCTCAGATCAAAAAAGTGTTGACTCTGAGTCTTATGAGTTTGTTTCTCTGTCTCACTCTCTTAAAGCATGGTTAGGACAGGGACTGCATAACTAGTGGGCAAACAAAATTGGTACAGGAAAATACTTTGAATGCAACCCCACTTTCCACACTTAGACATCTCATGGAAAGTGGGATCATCTCATGGAAAGAACAGTATCTTCTTCCATGTCTGTGGAAATTGACTATGGCAGAAATCCTGTGTCCCACTCCAGGCAAACCATTGAAAGTAATTAGAAAAAATAGTGAATTCAAAGTAATTTTTTACAACAGGTTTTCCCAACCTGGCTGCCTCCTACTGTTCTTGGACCACATTCCCCATAATAACAGTGGCAACACTGGCAGTGTCTGATGTGAACTAGAACTATGTTCTCTATGAGGGCGTAAGTGTGATTAATTTACAGCATCCCACAATAGGACTTGAATAATGCATAATTTTTTCTGTGGTTGTATAGACTAGTTATTGAGGGTGGTGCAAACATTCATGTCCAGTGCAGACATCTACAGCCCTATACTGCTATAATTCATCCTGCCATGGTAGGTATTGTATTAACAGAACCCATAGAAGGTGGAGATTGTTTCAGAAATACAAAGTATAACTGGCTGATTTGGGACCACTATCATCATCAGTCTTTAAAAAAAAAAACATTTTAAAAATAGTAATAGGGTTATTACATGTTCTCATTATGCTGCCAACTGAGTTTATGGGGCAAAATGTTTGTACTTTGTTCTGGAAAGCATGGCAAAATCCTGCCATATCTAATAAAAAGATAATTATGGACAGGCATGTCCTACGTGGTCCATTTGGCATCTGCCAGTGTAGCATTTGGAGCCAAGCTTGACAGGTGTTTGACATGTTCCTCCCTCAGAATGGCTTCATATTTGTTCCTTGGTGCAGTTTATGTATAAAGCCCAGCTGTGGCTGCTGCCAAACTGCAGAATGAATGCAGTTTGGTGTCGCTTTAACTCTCAAGGCTCCATCCTACAGAATCCTGGGATTTGCATTTTGTTGTGGCACCAGAGCTCTCTGGCATAGAAGGCTAAATATCTCGGAAAACTACAAATCCCAGAATTCCATAGTATTGAACCATGGTAGTTAAAGTGGTGTCAGACTGCACTGATTTTGCAATTAAGATGCAGCCATAGGAGTTTATCACACTGGGGCTAATTTCAACATTAAGGAGAGATTGAAGGGCATTTAAAGCATCCTGCAAATAAAGTGAAAATGGTGGGTAATTGCACGAATCATTATCACCTGCAATTCCACAAATAAAGTGATACTGGAAATGTATTGTCACTGAAATCCTGAAAGTAAAAAGATGCATGTTAATGCTTCTTTGTGACCACTTTAATGGAGGGTTTTGTGCAACGTCGTGAAATCATTTCACATAATTACGTGATTTTTATGGATTATTCACAGGATAACCTCCCAATCTCTTTTGTGTGATAAACTCCTTAGAACAACCTCCCTATTTTCTAATGTAGAGGAAATGTATGTTATTTTGGTGCTTTAGAACAACCAATCATATGAGCTGCCACCTACAATCTGAAGTGGTTCCTTCTCCCCACATACTAGTTTATCACCATCACTGAGGTCATTGATGAAGGAGGGAGTGACGTAGTCCAGCCTTGTCCTCTGGATGTGTTCAACAATATTCTCCATTACTCACAGCCAGCATGACATGCTGACAGGAGATTATGGGAGTTATAGTCCAGCACATCTGGAAGGTCTCTGGTCAGGGCAGACTGATTTAACTTTTAAAACGTCAAAGTTATTGTAAAGTACGCAGAAGCTATGGATTATAGCCTTTGAGCTATATGCTGAAACTACTGTTTTGGTTAAATGGCATTAGTTTTCCTGAAATAGATAATGTGTACCTGTATTCAGAACTGTTTTTATTTTATTTATTTATTCATTTTGTAGAGAGGTCTTAACACCTGCTTTGAGATCAGATGGCAAGGTGGCCCCATTTTAAACTCTGGATCTGAATTTCTAACATTCTGACAGACCATCAGAGACCCAACAAAACCTTTCCCCATGTGGCCTTGCTGACTCATGCTTGGTAATGTGAACCTAAATCCCTGTGAGGGTTTCTTTGACCCATGTGCTAGTGTCCTTACACAGATGTATCTTAACTCTTGGTAGCGTCTTGTCATTTTATCAGCTGCAATTGAGTTAAGAACTGCATGTTCATATGTTTTCCGTGCTCATTCTGCTGCTGGTGCAACTTATATTAACAATGTTATTTCTCAGCTTGCCGCTTTCTTGAGGAATATTGGGTTTGGGGGGCAGCCTCTCTCAGGATGAATTCTTTTGTGAAGAAAGAATGCTGCAATCATATTGATATTTTACGGTATCTGTTTACTTAACAATTGTCAAATTGAGCATGGAAGAACAAGCGAGCACTAAGACTGTGTTAATCTTTCAAACCATGTGTCTTAATGAGCATGCCAGATTTCTTTTTTCTCTCATTTTTTTCCTTTTTAGTGTGGCAGCATCAGTAATGCATACTTCAAATATGCAAAGAATGTCCTTTAGAGCATCATTCTGTTTCTGTTTAATGTATGGGGAACTGAGGCTGAGTCTCTGTTTCAGGCTCAGTCAACTCCCAGACTGCCAGCCCCATAAATCCATGGCAGAATTATCTATAACTCAGTTCCCATATTATTAAAATGAATCTTCAGTGTGTTGTTGGTTGTGGCAGAGAACCCTCCTTATTCATTCTGGGCACTGGACATTTTGAAAGTTATCGTTCTGGTCTTATTCCTGGTACTACTGATAATGTGATGTCACCATGTGACTTTAACTTTAGTTGATTTCATAGTTACAGTGCATGTGTACAACCTCATTACTTAGCTGTATTTTGTGCTAAGGGTCAGCTGCAGTCTGATATATTATCCTTACAAATATTTAAACATTACTGTTTTAGACATTTCAGAATAATGGGAATGTACAGTTACTTTCTAAAGTGTAGGAATAACATTGACTGGAAAAATGGGGGGAGGGGGAGGGGGAGGGTTACCCCAAAAAAGATTGGGGACAGGGGTGGTCCCCACCAAGTATGCCAGTGTTACTCTAAATATTGTTAAACTAGCTTTGCAAGAGACTGGGTAACCTTTAGGACTGTTGGCACCTGTGTATACTGGTAAAAACGGAGGAGGACTCCGGGTTTGGGTAAATTAAGAGGGTTTTATTTCGAAAAATACACAATAGCAATTCACATAGACACAGCATTCAGAACTAAACAAAGTGGAAATATGGAAACTGGATAGTGGAGTTTGAACGGTTTTAAGGAGGGCAATAGTTACCTATCCGAAGAGTAGACCACAGAATGTGGGAGTGGATCAGACTGGGGTCTGAGGTTGACACAGAACGTACACAGAGACAATTGTATGTGTACTGTGTGTGTGTAGATGCTAGGTTTTGTGAGAGCAATATTTATACCTGAAAACTAGCTCTAGGGATGAGTTAACAAAGACTTGTTATTCTTTCCC
The DNA here is from genome assembly GCF_019175285.1 of Sceloporus undulatus. Classification (NCBI taxonomy): domain Eukaryota; kingdom Metazoa; phylum Chordata; class Lepidosauria; order Squamata; family Phrynosomatidae; genus Sceloporus; species Sceloporus undulatus. The sequence continues at coordinate 161,442,484 of NC_056524.1, forward strand.
AAGAATTGGTAATGGGATTCCAGATTAGCTGATGGCTTTAACTTGAAGGCGACAAAAACAGTTATTGAATCAGGGTGATTGGATAGGGAGATTGGCATGAAGCATAGCAAGGGACAGATGGAGAGAACTGGCTTACAACTTTGGTGCAATGAGATGTCTTTGGTCTCTTGGTGCAAGAAAACATGCAGAGGATTTGGTGGAAGGAAGAAGCAATTAGTACATCCATTTAGCCTCAATTGTATTATTACCTGGATCATCCACATGCCTCAGGTCTTCTCTCCTTTTCTTTTTGGTCCCTTACCTAGTGTTCCTAAAGGTCATTGTGACCTTCAAAGAGCATTCTGGCTCCAGATATGAAATATTAAAATATGAGGACCCAAATCCAGTGAGGGTTATGCCAGGTGTGTTAACAGGAAGCCTTTGCAATATAACTTATTAATTAAGAAAAGTGACTACCTAGGCCTCATTTTTTTTCTTAGATTATAATAATTTTGAGTTTTTTACATGTTTGTAGTGCTTGCATACTCTTTCTTTCACGTTCTGTAGCAAAAGATGCACTTGCTAAAATATGAAGAAGAAATAGAGGAATGGAGTACTGTTTGTTGAAGCTTCCTTGTCTATTAGGCAGCCTGAAAAAAATAAATGATAAACAGCTCCTGTCATATTAGATCCAATCTGAATTCATCACATTGAATGGTAATCGTAACAGCAAAGGAAAAAGTCTAAATATTTTAGTGGCATTTCATCTGCAGAAGGGTTTTAGAAGTTATAGCAGAAGAGTTTTAGAAGCAATATTTATTTACTGCAAACCACATCTGTGTTTTGTAGCAAAAGTGAAATTCATGGTGGGCATAATTTTGGTCCAGAGGCAGTTTGAGAGGCACAGCTCAACCTTATTGTTTCTTTTGAGGATATTAAGGGAAGAGCCAGATAGGAGTATTTATTTGGACTTGGGAAAGAGTAGCAGGGAAATGTGGAGAAATGTGAATACAGGACAGCTGAATGGCAGTGGAACACAAAAGAAACGGCAACTAACAGTGAAAATTGTGGGTAGTGATAATAATAATAATAATAATAATAATAATAATAATAATAATAATAATAAT
>NC_056524.1:161443599-161446001 GCF_019175285.1 Sceloporus undulatus
TTGTTTTATTTATATACCACTATTCCAAAGATCATAGCGGTGAACAGCAAGTAAGCTAATAAGCAAGTTAAAGCTAATTTGCCCCCAACAGTCTGGGTACTTATTTTTAGCTCCCTCCTCGGAAGGATGCACGCTGAGTCGAGCTTGGGCCCTTTTTTGCTGGTCTTGAACTCGCAACCTTGTGGTTTTGAGTGAATGGCTGCAGTACAGGCATTTAACCCCTGCGCCACCAGGATAAGGGAGCAATTTAAGTTTCAAAGAAAAATTTGTTCAGTGTTTCCATTTTGGGGGCAATTTATAATGTATAGAGTGATAATTTTATATTTTATTACAAATTTATACATTATCAATAACAGTCCCAAGATAAAATGTAAAAACAAAAACAAAAAACAGTTCAAAACAGCAGATTAATGAAATGGAACAAAGACCAATAGATCTGAAAGCTGGTTCAGTTGGTCCAGTCCATCTGAAAGACTATATCTGCCTGCCCAAGTCTTACAATCATTGGAAGAGGGCTTTGTCTCTCTGTCCTATCATCCTTATAAGGCTGTTCGGTGATGACAGATGAGAGAGCCTTCTTGATGGCTGCTCCTAGGCTATAGCACTCCCTTCCAAGGGAGGATTGGTTCCTCCCTTCTTTGCTCTCTTTTGGTCTGCAAAGACCTTCCTATTAAAACAGGATTCAGCTTTAACTGACTGGGTGACAGGACCATGCAATAGTTCCAGTGCTTTTAACATGTAATATGTGTCAACTTATATTGTAAGCCAGTTCCAGTCCTATTTTCAGAAAAAGGATGAAATACAAATAACATAAACACATCAATAAATAAAATAAATTGAAAAACAAAATTTAAATCAGGTCAGGAGAGTATGCATCCCTCCAGGATTTCTTGAGCTTCAGCTCCCATAAGTCCTCGCCATTAGCTACAGTGGCTATGACTGTTGGGAATTGCAGTCCAACAATTCTGATGCTAAAATTGACAGTCAAAATGTGGGCTTTGGATTACATTCAACTCCAAACCCTTTTTGGCCCTTCTCCCATGCCTCTCCAAATTGCCATTTTAAAATAAAAATTTACATTGCAGTATGGTGCTTAAATCTCAGAGCAAAGTGTAGCTCACAGGAAAATGGCTATGACAATTGACTTTTTTTATTGATTTGTAGACTATTACTGTGGAGACCGGGGTTTGAATCCCCACTCAGTCATGGAATCCTACAGGGTGACCTTGGACAAGTCATACTCTCTTAGCCTCAGAGGAAGGCAAAGGCGAAGTCCCTCTGAGCAGATCTTGCCAAGAAAGCCTTGTGATAGGTTCCCTATAAGTTGGATACAACTTGAAAGCTCACAACTACAACAATCTCTGGAATACCCAGTATAAAATTTAACAGTATATCAGATTGAAGTCAGTTTAAATACAGTACATTTGTTATTTCTATATCACACACACACACACACACACACACACACACACATTTAGTATATATTTAGTATATTTTTATACTGAATCAAAAATGAGTGGATTATTTTTGTTAATAGTGATTGTAGGAAATGTTAATATCTACTGAAAAATTAATTTTAATTAATTAATTTGGAATTTATTTTATATGTATGTTGCTAATTTCCATGCTTGTTTGTTTTTAATTTTGAACAACTCTTCACCTTCCCTTGGAAATAAAACAAAAAAACCACTGGGGCCAAGCCAGAAAGAGATCCATGGTGTGATGACAGTTCAGTGAGTGAATTAAACCACAGATAAAAAAGTTATCAAGTAGCATTGAAACAGTGTTAGAGCAAATGCTAGGTGAGCCTCCCTGTAGAGAGTATCTTATAGATCATCATCATTGAAACAACCGATCCTAGACATCCTGCTGCAGCTCTGAAAGTAGGGGAACCTGCAAGCTGAATGCAAAGGAGACAGACAGGTTAATGAAACTAATGGCTAATATTCTGGCACTCAGTTCTGGAAATTCCTCAATCATCTTTAAGGTGTACCCAGTTTTAAAAATTGGACTTTATCTCACATGGTTTTTAAGCCGCCATTAAAGTTAGATAACAGTGCCTCTGGCAATACTTATCACACAATCCATCTCCAGATTATTACTGCCTTTCCTTACAAGTGCTTTCCTTAAAAGAGAATTCCTTGTCTCTGGTGGGGAAAACCCATCAGTAAGCTCCTAAACACACTTAGTCCTCAAACACACTGATGGTAACAATTTTCTTTAAGGTGTACCCAGTTTTAAAAACCGGACTTTATCTAACATGGCTTTTAAGCTGCCATTAAAGTTAGATAATAGTGCCTCTGGCAATACCTTTTGCACAATACCATCTCCAGCTTATTGCTGCCTTTCCTTAAAATTGCTTTCCTTAAAATAGAATTCCTTGTCTCTGATGGGGAAAACCC
>NC_056524.1:161446026-161507893 GCF_019175285.1 Sceloporus undulatus
CAAACCCATCAGTAAGCTCCTAAACACACACTTGGGCCTGTTACAGACTGCCAAAATAAAGCTGCTTCGGGTCTCTTTGGAGGTATGCTATTTAAATGATGCACTGGGTCCTAAGAGTCCAGAGGTTGCACCAAAGCCACACTCCATTCCTAAGCCACGGAGTGCAGCTTTGGTGCAGCTTCTGGATTCTTAGGGTGCATGCATCATTTAAACAGCCATCCTCCAAAAGACCAGCAGGTTTATTTGGCAGTCTGTAACAGGCCTTGGTCCTCAGGTGTGATAAGCAGTTCCGGTATTGGCAGTCATGTGTTGTCGTGTTTCCTTTTCTCACCTATCCTCCCTCCCTCCTCACTATTCTAGAACAAACTGTCATGTGTATTTGTTTTAGTTCTTTTTATTTTCTCCCCCCCCCAGCCAAAACAAGAAACAATATTTTCCTCCTCATGGGGATCTTCTATTTCTCAATTTAGTTCAGAAAAAGGTATTTCAGGTGTATTGTAAATTATAACATTTTTAAAAGAATTGTCTACTTCAACCAATGTTGACAAAAGAATACAAATAATGCTTCCTTGTAGCAAATGGTAATGGCATGCTTAGTTGTTTACTCCTTTGTGTTGGAGATATTGCCGCATATTGATTTTTGTATCAAAAAGTCAGACATTTTGAATGCACATGTACTTCTAACTTAAATTCCTGCAACCTGGAATTATTGATGGTCACTATGGTGAACTCCTGCATGCTTAAACTATTGCTGAAGGCAGACACTTTCAGTATGAAAAGACGATATTCAGCATCTGTCATTCATTGATGCAAGATCTCACTGCTTTGGCTGAACACAAACATATATTTTACAGGCTTCTTTTGAACACATGGTCAGCCTATATTTCTTTATGCCTGATTATATTCTGTTCTATGTAGTCTCCCTTTTATTTGTTTTTTTTGTCCTTTTTTTTGCTGTATTTTATCAATATATATATTATATATATTATATATTATATTATATATATAATTATTGATCACATTTAGCTTACCTACCTAGATTCCAAAGGGAAATTAAGAGCATCCACCTACACCCACTTTTGGTATGTTCTAGACCAGTGAATCTAAGCGTTGATAAGCCTTCCACAGTCTGCTGTAATTTTCATCCTAGATCAGTGATTCCAGTCTATGTGATAGGGGTGTAAGTTGCAAGTTATATCTGCTCCTGCTTTGGGTGTTTGAGAAAGAAGTCCCCAAGCTGTTTTCTGGATCCTTCCCAGCATTCCAAAAACTGTTATTGGAGAAGCTCATTTAAATGAAAATCTCTGCCATTAGATGGAGATAAAGGTTTTTAGCCGCGCAGATTCTGGGGAAGAGGCAAATGCTGGCATTTTTGCTCTGCTTCTCTTCATGCTGCTCCTGCTGGGCAAAGCAAACAATTGCTTCTACATCTGGAGATTCCAGATAGGTCTGGCCAGCTGGCAGGGAGTGCCTCTTCATGGGCTGATGACCCTGTCCTGAGAGACTTGAATGTGCAGGCTGCATCTGCTGACCTGCGAACAAGGGGCATACTGTGATCTATTCCCAAGCTTGCAATACGCTTGGCTAGGAAGCTAGGAAGCTCTGACAGCCCTCCTCTGCCAAGAGTGTTAGAGAAAAGCTCTTTCCTTTACAGCCCTCTAGAGCTAGGACTTTTACAAAGGGGGAATCACAGATATTTGTCTTGCTCCGAAGTGTACAATATACAGTAGAAGCATTTTTAAGCATTTTTCAAGTACATGAATTTTTTTTAAATAATGATGTGTGGATGTGTGCTGCTTCTTTGCCGTACACAACCTTTGCACCACACAAAATGTCTGTGTTAGCTTTCACTTCTGGCCAAAGTGGAATGCTTTCATCACTGGCTAAGCTGACTCTCCTCTTCAAAAGACAGGACGACCCTGGAACTACAGAGGTACCCGGGTTAACGAAATTAATCGTTCCGCCGCCGCTTTCGTACCCGAAAAGCTTTCTCAAGCCGAAACCCCATAGGCGCTATAGCGAAAGCCGCGTTTGGTGTGAAAAGCGCCGAAAAGCACCAAAATTTCTTTCGTAACCCGAAAAACCTCGTAACCCGGAACGTTTTTTTAATTGATTTTTTTTCGAACCGAAATTTCGTAGGGCGCATTCGTATCCCGGGGTACCACTGTATATGGCTCTACCAGTAACTAGGACAATTGTGCAGTTAGACTATTTATTCCCCTTTTAAAGATGGCTGCCCTGTGTTTCTGCAGGTGCTAATACATAATTTGAATTTGAAGACATTTGCTCTTTGAAAATGTTGAACAACTATGTCCTCACTCAAAAATCATTATGGAGGAATGAATTCCATTGCCAAATTCTCTTTTGGTCATCTTGCCCTGCCATGAAGCCATTCCACAAACCTTGTGAACAATTCAGCTCTCCGACCACTTAAGGGAAGATAAGATGGCAGGAAGATTGTGTTAAGAGTCCGGGACAAAACATTTTCTCGGGCTGTCCAGGACAGCAAAAAATATCTGTGCCTTATTCTAAAATGATGGAGAGGGAGTAATCAAACTAGTGTCCAAAGTGCCTGATCCGTGTTATGGTCCTATCACATTGCTAGTCAAAGCTCTGTCACAAAATTGATTTATTGACCAAAATGTAGCTTTGGGTTTAATTTCTTTTTGTAGCACAATGTTTCCTTAGAGGCTAAGCCCAGAGAATGAATTGTGCTTATGATCAAGGACTATTTCTGAGAACATTTCTGGGATTCTTTTTCTTGCCCCATCCCAAATATGAAGACCCTTGTAGATTTTTCTCCAAATATCTGCTCTTATCTATTTGGCTGCCATTTTTGATCCTCCACAGTGCCTTGGAAGAATACAGGGGATTTTGGAGGATGAAAGATCGTGAACTGTGCCTAGCTACAGCTGCAAAACCAGAAAGAAAAAGTCCTGGGTGGAGAATAAAAAACTCTACTACTAACTCAGCTAATAGTGAGTGCCACCTGCAAGGGACTGTTGTACGGTTCTCCCCCTCCATGAGAAATGTGGTGAAATGGTCTCTCATACACCTGCAGAGAAGTGGCTATTACAAATGTCTGTAATGTTGGTGACCTTGAACTTTGGTGAGTTGGAAAGAGAAGTTCTTTAAGTGCTCAGAGGTAGCTAAGAATTCCTCTCTCTTGATTTCCTACATGACTGATCTTGATATAAAAGTGACAAAGCAGATGTGAGGCACGGGGGGGGGGGGGAGGACAAACCTATTTTCACACACACACCCCAGTCAATGAAAACTTGCATTATGAAGTATTTCCCTTTAGAAATGAAAAATATATGTTTAACATAGGTGTTATATGTTTCCTCCTTTTAGATTATTTCCAAAAGGTATTGAGCAGGCAAACCTTTATGTAAGGTATACAGTCGGCCCTTCTTATACACAGATTTTTTATACACAGATTCAAGCATACACGGTTTGAAAATGTTCCAAAAAAGTATAAATTTATCTTGATTTTCCATTTTTTATTTAGGGACACCATTTTGCTATGTCTTATATTTAATGGGACTTGAGCATACACGGATTTTGTTATACACGGGGGATATTGGAACCAAACCCCGCGTATAACAAGGGTCCACTGTATTATGTCATTGTAATTCCACGCCTGATTTCCTTTTATGGGATCAGTACTTTATGTCTGCTTGGCTCAGTGGAAAAGTAGAGGTAGCAAAATAATTTTCTTGTTTTACTAAGGTTGATGTTCATCCTTTCTTTCTTTCTTTCTTTCTTTTGCCACCAAATTAAATATCACAACATGATAATTTTATATCAAGCCAGGTTATATTTAATATGTTTTATGTTCCTAATAACGATCGGGTTCCCATTGGGTTCCAGGGGCCCATTTTTGGAACGCTTTTGAAAAACGTTCCCAAAATGGCATCCAATGGCGCCCTCTGGACCCAATGGGAACCCGAGGGAACGCTCGGGGCGGCGTTCCTTGTGACGTAAGTTGCGTTCTGGGCCCCATGGGTTCCTATCACGCTCCGCGCACACCCACACTCGTGCTTTTTAGGACGCATCGGGGAACGTTTTAAACCCCATGTGATAAACTTCACGTCTGCAAAGGGAGCTAATATGTGGGATTTTCTCCCCAATCTTTTTTAAAATTTTCTTTTAACAAATAAAACTGATGGCCACCCTCCAATCTACACATAGCTTATATTTTCTGGAAATTTTACATTGGCACAAATGTTTTGGGGTCTTTATTGAACAAATTGACTTTGTGGGATTCACATCTGTATTCCCAAAAACTATGTCCCATCCCCTTGCTCCCTGGAGATCCATATGTGTTCTTTCTTTGAATTTCCCCAATCTGAAATGATCTTATTTTTGTCTTTTGTGTACGGAGTCTAGGGGGCAGTTAGGCCTTCCTGCATTCTTGTTGACACTGCAAGGAGTACCGTGGTGTACTGAATGGATAATGCATTGCTAAAAACCTGGTTTCATTTCAAATAGCTGATAGGTTGTCCTCTTAATGATCAACTCCAAATAGTTCTCTTCTGAAGTGCTTGAATGTACAGGATGAGGTCCACCAAATGTACAAGTACCTGTGACCTTTCTAGTGCTTTCATGTCATTGAGTAGTGACCTTTTATTCATTTGTGGAAGAGGATTGTTTTAAATGTCTTTAGTAAATGACAGATAAATAAATATGGGGATATCCTTGTTGTTCTCCGAGCTTGCAATGGAAAATGCAAGTCAGCCAGAAATCCTTTGTTTTTCCATTATCAAAGTGATCTGTATGCATGCTTCTCTTAGATTCTTGTTCCTGGCCTAGGCTTTGTTTGGCTATTGATTTTTTTCTGGTTGTTACAACATTGATGCTTATTGGTAGCAATATTTGTTCCTTCACGCATGGCTCACAAGTCATTAAGAGATGCAATGGGTTCTTGGGTCTAGTAATGACTTCTTTAATTCTGGCTTACATGTTGGCTGACAAACACATGTGTTGCTTTCATGGCTGGTCCTTAGTTCCATTACAGCAATACTTCATTTTATTCACTGCTGCTCGAATCGTATTCCAGGGAGCCATATGGATGGAAGCTGCCTAAATATTTAGGAATACTCTGGGGTCAGAGATACAAGGGCCAATTGTTAAAAGATGTGCACTATGAAACAAACCAGCTATCAATGTTTGCTTTGAAAACAAAACTCTGTCTGATGGGAAAGGGAGGGAAATTTGCTTTTTATGTATTTAGGGCCAGGAATTTTTAGATCCACGTTCCACATCATTATTAAGCACTGTCGGTTTGTCTTGAGTGCTAAGTAGGAGACATGACGTGATGGGCAGAGGTTCCCTGTTAGAAAGGTATCTTATGGTGACATATTTTTATAATACGACTTTTCATTCAATGTATCAAAGCCTTTGTAAAACTTTTGATCACAATCCTTTCAGTAGGAAATTGCTGTATTTGGAGCTACTGAGGCTTCATAGCTTATCTATCTGCTGGTAAACACAGTGTGTGAGATTAAATTGTAATACAAAGAAGTAAATCATATGTAGAAGAGAGTTTATATTCTAGCAGGCTATGTTGTCAGCTTCTTGTTTCAGATATTTCTGTAATCTCTAGCCAGGACCTAACAGGGTTGTTCTACAGATGGAATAATCCCTTTAGTGGATCTGGGAGGAGAGTAGTAGCCCCCCCTTCTCTCTACAGCCCCTCAACACCTGATCCAGAGATTCAGGAAATCCTCCAAACTAGATTTTCAATAATGCAGAGGGCTGCAGAGTAGGGGAAGAAATGTTATGTTTTCTTGGTCTATTTTAATTCTTAAATGAGAGTCAGTTAGTGAGTCCTAGGGTCTTTTTTATATACTGTACTACTTTGCGCACCTCAGCTCTCTAATGTTGAGTTATTCAGACTCATTAATATTGAACTGCTATCATGCATTCTGTGTGTCATGTGGGAACTCCCAAGTTGTCCACCACCTTGGGCAACTTCAGTTACTGTAGCTTTCAACAGTGGCAGCTAACCTGGAGATTACAAGAGCCTTTCTTCTGCTCTTGACTTAAACTATGCAGCCTATTACCTGTTGACAAGAAATTGTGCTAGCTACCAGTTGCTTGGCTGGTACTTCTTTAGCCACACTGTGAAAAATTAGAGAAGTTCCCTTGAGTTCAGAATTAGATGCAGATTGAACTCTGACAGGTGGTTAATGTTAAATGTCTGTGATTTTTTAATTAAAGGATGACCTTGTGATCCTTTAAACTTTTGGACCTTTTCGATTGCCTAGTAATTTGTGAAGTTGAAGGCTTTCATGGCCGCATCCCTGTTTTTTGGTGGGTTTTTGGGCTATGTGGCCATATTCTGAAGATTTTCTTTCTGACGTTTCGCCAGCATCTGTGGCTGGCATCTTCACCGAAGTAATAAATAGTTATTTATATAAATAAATAAACAGCCTAGTAATAAATTCATTTGTTGTTCTCCCACACAGCAGGACATCAACTTAGCTCTTGTTGGGTGGATGATTTTGATTTATTCAAATTGCTAGTTCATTGGCAGGAAATTAGTTTTGTGGGGTTTTTCCTTTTCTTTTTTAAGCAAATTCCCACTATGTTGTACTTTGACTAAAATGCAGGGAAGGCACCATAATGCAGTGTGCATGGAACTGTTGGGGTCTGGGTGGGCAGCTGTGTGAAGATGGATGGCCCTTCCAGTCCTGTACCGAGACCTGAAGTGCTGTGTCTTGGCTGGCATTGGGCGCAGACCACAGGATTGGCCAGGGGGCCGGAAGGGGTGGGGCTTCCTGGCCTTCCAGGTCCAATTGGCTTGCTGGCCTACAAAAGGCCATGTGTCATCTCTGGACGGCAACCATTATCAGGCGGCTCTCCCTACTCTCAGTCCCTTGTCAGTCAAGAAAATAAGGACAATATCGTGTCTATGTACTTCCAAGTAAATGCACTATGTCAAATTCAAATCATGTCCTCCAAAACACAATTATAGTAATAATGCAAAGAAATATTCATAAACAATGAAAAGTTGTTAAAATACTAGAATTATTCAAACTTCCATCTTATTAATCTTGTTAATCAGTTCAAAGAATATAATCAAATGTTCTCCAAATATATATATATATATATATATATATATATATATATATATATTCTAGATCCCATAAATATTAATCAACTGTTAAGAAAACTTGAAAAAAGGGCCAAATATCACAGTCATTTAACGAATATCAGCTAGCACATGAACTGTTCTTCTCTTATGTTAGAAAAACTCTTAAATTATTTAAGTCACAGTCAGGTGTTGCCTTTAACAATACAATGCAAGTATGTATAGTTGGAAAGGATATAAAGGGTATAAATTGTCCAATGAAGGATACTTTTAGTAAGTCAATTCATCAATACAATACAGTATCAGTATCAGATTCCTGGTCTTACACTTCCCTTCTTACGCAGAGACTCTCTTGTTTCCATTCACTCTACTTCAGCCAGAAAAAAGACTATTAGGATTCCACAACTCTATTCCAACCAGAGAGAAAATCTCAAATACTCTTCAGAATAGCCTGATACCAGTTCAAACAGAGTGTCCAAGAGCAGAAAGATAATCCAAAAGGTCCAAGATGAGAAGCACAGGAAACACGAGAAGTTATAATCCTCCAAATAAATTAGACCCACAACACTAGAAAAGAGAATAAAGGCAGTCTCCTCCACATCTTCTTCACTTGGCTGTGTTCAGCTAATCAATTGCTCCTGTAGGCTCCTGCAGATAGCAAATCTTCACAAAGTAACAAAGCTATGTAGATCACTACAGGATCAGGCAGGAACAAGCAAAAATAGCAGCACAGCAAAGGAAATCGCTACTTGGAAGCTAAAAAGTATCAAGTTGGGGCACATAAGAGCCTCTTAAGTCACTGTCCTCCTCAAAAGCTTCCAAATATCAAGATTTTCCAGTTACAGTATATCCTTCCAAATACATTAGACCCACAACACTGGAAAAGAGAATAAAGGCAATCTCCTCCACATCTTCTTCACTTGATTGTGTTCAGCTAATCAATTGCTCCTGTAGGCTCCTGCAGATAGCACATGTACTTCTAACTTAAATTCCTGCAACCTGGAATTTATTGATGGTCACTATGGTGAACTCCTGCGTGCTTAAACTATTGCTGAAAGGCAGACATTTCAGTAGTGAAAAGACCGATATTCAGCATCTGTCATTCATTGATGCAAAGATCTCACTGCTTTCGCTGAACACAAACGTATATTTTACAGGCTTCATTTTGAACACATGGTCAGCCTATATTTCTTTATGCCTAGATTATATTCATGTTCTATGTATGTCTCCCTTTTATTTGTTTTCTTTTGTCCTTTTTTTTTTTTGGCTGGTATTTTATCAAAAATATATATATATATATATATCAATATATATATATATATATTGATCACATTTAGCTTAGCCTACCTAGATTCCAAAGGGAAATTAATAGCATCCACCTACACCAACTTATGGTATGTTCTAGACCAGTGAATCTAAGCGTTTAGATAAGCCTTCCACAGTCTGCTGTAATTTCATCCTAGATCAGCGATTCCAGTCTTATGTGATAGGGTTGTAAGTTGCAAAGTTATATCTGCTCCTGCTTTGGGTGTTTGAGAAAGAAGTCCCAAAGCTGTTTTCTGGATTCCTTCCCAGCATTCCAAAAACTGTTATTGGAGAAGCTCATTTAAATGAAATCTCTGCCATTAAGATGGAGATAAAGGTTTTTAGCAGCAGCAGATTCTGGGGAAGAGGCAAATGCTGGCATTTTTGCTCTGCTTCTCTTCATGCTGCTCCTGCTGGGCAAAGCAAACAATTGCTTCTACATCTGGAGATTCCAGATAGGTCTGGCCAGCTGGCAGGGAAGTGCCTCTTCATGGGCTGAATGACCCTGTCCCTGAGAGACTTGAATGTGCAGGCTGCATCTGCTGACCTGGCGAACAAGGGGCATACTGTGAATCTATTCCCAAGCTTGCAATACGCTTGGCTTGGAAAGCTAGGAAGACTCTGACAGCCCTCCTCTGCCAAGAGTGTTAGAGAAAAGCTCTTTCCTTCACAGCCATCTAGAGCTAGGACTTTTACAAAGGGGAGAATCACAGATATTTGTCTTGACTCCGAAGTGTACAAATATACAGTAGAAGCATTTTTAAAGCATATTTTTCAAGGTACATGAAATATTTTTTTAAATAATGATGTGTGGATGTGTGCTGCTTCTTTGCAGTACACAACGCTGTGCACCACACAAAATGATCTGTGTTAGCTTTCACTTGTGGCCAAAGTGGAATGCTTTCATCACTGTCTAAAGTCTGCATCTCCTCTTCAAAAGACAGGACGACCCTGGAAATATATGGCTCTACCAGTAACTAGGACATAATTGTGCAGTTAGACTATTTATTCCCCTTTTAAAAGATGGCTGCCCTGTGTTTCTGCAGGTGCTAATAAATAATTTGAATTTGAAGACATTTGCTCTTTGAAAATGTTGAACAACTATGTCCTCACTCATAATCATTATGGAGGAATGAAATTCCATTTCCAAATTCTCTCTTAGTGTCATCTTGCCCTGCCATGAAGGCCATTCCACAAACCTTGTGAACAATTCAAGCTACTCAGACCACTTAAGGGAAGATAAGAATGGCAGGAAGATTGTGTTAAGAGTCAGGGACAAAACATTTTCGGGGCTGTCCAGACTGCAAAAAATATCTGTGCCTTATTCTAAATGATTTGGAGAGGGAGTAATCAAACCTAGTGTCCAAAGTGCCTGATCCTTGTTTTATGAGTCCTATCACATTGCTAGTCAAAGCTCTGTCACAAAATTGATTTATTGACCAAAATGTAGCTTTGGGTTTAATTTCTTTTTGTAGCACAATGTTTCTCTTAGAGGCTAAGCCAGAGAATAAGAATCGTGCTTATGATCAAAGGACATATTTCTGAGAACATTTCTGGGATTCTTTTTCTTGCCCCCATCCCAAATATGAAGACCATTTGTAGATTTTTTCTCCAAATATTCTGCATCTTATCTATTTGGCTGCCATTTTTGATCCTCCACAGTGCCTTGGAAGAATACAGGGGATTTTGGAGGATGAAAGATCAGTGAAACTGCTGCTATAGCTACAGCTGCAAAACCAGAAAGAAAAAGTCCTGGGTGGAGAATAAAAAACTCTACTACTAACTCAGCTAATAGTGAGTGCCACCTGCAAGGGACTGTTGTACGGTTCTCCCCCTCCATGAGAAATGTGGTGAAATGGTCTCTCATACACATGCAGAGAAGTGGCTATTACAAAATGTCTGAATGTTGGTGAACCTTGAACTTTGGTGAGTTGGAAAGAGAAGTTCTTTAAGTGCTCAGAGGTAGCTAAGAATTCCTCTCTCTTGATTTCCTACATGACTGATCTTGATATACAAGTGACAAAGCAGATGTGAAGGCACGGGGGGGGGGGGGGGGGGGAAAAAAATTTTTTCCCCCCCCCCCCCAGTACAATTGAAAACTATGCATTATGAAGTATTTCCCTTTAGAATGAAAAATAATATGTTTAACATAAGGTGTTAATATGTTTCCTCCTTTTAGATTATTTCCAAAAGGTATTGAGCAGGCAAACCTTTATGTAAGGTATACAGTCGGCCCTTCTTATACACAGATTTTTTATACACAGATTCAAGCATACACGGTTTGAAAATGTTCCAAAAAAGTATAAATTTATCTTGATTTTCCATTTTTTATTAGGGACACCATTTTGCTATGTCATTATATTTAATGGGACTTGAGCATACACGGATTTTGTTATACACGGGGGATATTGGAACCAAACCCCAGCGTATAACAAGGGTCCACTGTATTATGTCATTGTAATTCCAAGCCCTGATTTCCTTTTATGGGAATCAGTACTTTATGTCTGCTTGGCTCAGTGGAAAAGTAGAGGTAGCAAAATAATTTTCTTTGTTTTACTAAGGTTGATGTTTCATCCTTTCTTTCTTTCTTTCTTTCTTTCTTTCTTTTTGCCACCAAATTAAATATCAAACATGATACTTTTATATCAAGCCAGGTTATATTTAATATGTTTTATGTTCCTAAAGTAACGATCGGGTTCCCATTGGGTTCCAGAGGGCGCCATTTCTGGGAACGCTTTTGAAACAGTTCCCAGAAATGGCATCCAATGGCGCCCTCTGGAACCCAATGGGAACCCGATGGGAACGCTCGGCGGCGGCGTTCCTTGTGACGTAAAGTTGCGTTCTGGGCCCCATCGGGTTCCTATCACGCTCCGCGCACACCCACACTCGTGCTTTTTAGGACGCATCGGGGAACGTTTTAAACCCCATGTGATAAACTTCACAGTCTGCAAAGGGAGCTAATATTGTGGGATTTTCTCCCCAATCTTTTTTAAAATTTTCTTTTTAACAAAATAAACTGATGGCCACCCTCCCAATATACACATAGCTTTAATATTTCTGGAAATTTTACATTGGCACAAATGTTTTGGGGTCTTTATTGAACAAATTGACTTTGTGGGATTCACAATCTGTATTCCCAAAAACTATTGTCCATCCCCTTGCTCCCTGGAGATCCATTGTGTTCTTTCTTTGAATTTTCCCCAATCTGAAATGAATCTTATTTTTGTCTTTTTGGGTACAGAGTCTAGGGAGGCAGTTAGGCCTTCCTGCATTCTTGTTGACACTGCAAGGAGTACAGTGGTGTACTGAAATGGATAATGCATTGCTAAAACACTGGTTTCATTTCAAATAGCTGATAGGTTGTCCTCTTAATTGATCAACTCCAAATAGTTCTCTTCTGAAGTGCTTGAATGTACAGAGATGAGGTCCACCAATGTACAAGTACCTGTGACCTTTTCTAGTGCTTTCATGTCATTTGAGTAGTGACCTTTTATTCATTTGGGGAAGAAGGATTGTTTTAAAATGCTTTTAGTAAATGACAGATAAATAAATATGGGGATATCCTTGGTGGTTCTCAGAGCTTGTAATGGAAAATGCAAGTCAGCCCAGAAATCCTTTGTTTTTCCATTATCAAAGTGATCTGTATGCATGCTTCTCTTAGATTTCTTGTTCCTGGCCTTAGGCTTTGTTTGGCTATTGATTTTTTTCTGGTTGTTACAACATTGATGCTTATTTGGTGAGCAATATTTGTTACCTTCACAGCGTGGCCTCACAAGTCATTAAGAGATGCAATGGGTTCTTGGGTCTTAGTAATGACTCCTTTAATTCTGGCTTACATGTTGGCTGACAAACACATAGTGTTAGATATTCATGGCTGGTCCTTAGTTCCATTACAGCAATACTTCATTTTTATTCACTGCTGCTCGAATCAGTATTCCAAAGGAGAGACCATATTGGATGGAAGCTGCCTAAATATTTATGGAATACTATGGAGGTCAGAGATACAAGGGCAGCAAATTGAAATTAAAAAGATGTGCACTATGAAACAAACCAGCATATCAATTGTGCTTTGAAAACAAAACTCTGTCTGATGGGAAAGGGAGGGAAATTTGCTTTTTAATGTATTTAGGGCAGAATTTTTAGATCCACAGTTCCACATCATTATATAAGCACTGGCGGTTTGTTCTGAGTGCTAAGTAGGAAGACATGCCGTGATGGGCAGAGGTTCCCTAGTTAGAAAGGGACAATATCTTATGGTGACAATATTTTTATAATACTGTACGACTTTTCATTCAATGATATCAAAGCCTTTGTAAAACTTTGATCACATCCTTTCAGTAGGAAATTGCTGTATTTGGAGCTACTGATGCTCATATAGCTTATCTATCTGCTGGTAAACACAGTGTGTGAGATGAAATTGTAAATACAAAGAAGTAATCATATGTAGAAAGATAGAGTTTATAATTCTAGCAGGCTATGTTGTCAGCTTCTTGTTTCAGATATTTCTTATAATCTCTAGCCAGGACCTAACAGGGTTGTTCTACAGATGGAATAAATCCCTTTTGTGGATCTGGGAGGAGAGTAGTAGCCCCCCTTCTCTCTACAGCCCCTCAAAACCTGATCCAGAGATTCAGGAAATCCTCCAAACTAGGATTTCCAATAATGCAGAGGGCTGCAGAAGGTAGGGGAAGAAATGTTATGTTTCTTGGTCTATTTTAATTCTTAAATGAGAGTCAGTTAGTGAGTCCTAAGGGTCTTTATATATACATACTTTGAAGCACCTCAGCTCTCTAATGTTGAGTTATTCACACTCATTAATATTGAACTGCTATCATGCATTCTGTGTGATCATTGTGGAAACTCCCAAGGTTGTCACACACCTTGGGCAACTTCAGTTACGTAGCTTTCAACAGTGGCAGCTAACCTGGAGATTACAAAGAGCCTTTCTTCTGCTCTTGACTTAAACTATGCAGCCTATTACCTGTTGACAAAGAAATTGTGCATAGCTACCAGTTGCTTGGCTGAGATACTTCTTTAGCCACACTGTGAAAAATTAGAGAAAGTTCCCCTTGAGTTCAGGAGTCTAGATGCAGATATGAACTCTGACAGGTGGTAAATGTTAAATGTTCATGATTTTTTAATTAAAGGAGGACCTTGTGAATCCTTTAAAACTTTGGACCTTTTCGATTGCCTAGTAATAATGTGAAGTCGAAGGCTTTCATGGCCGGCATCCATGTTTTTTTGTGGGTTTTTCGGGTTATGTGGCCATGTTCTAGAAGATTTTCTTTCTGACGTTTCGCCAGCATCTGTGGCTGGCATCTTCACAGAAGTAATAAATAGTTTATTTATATAAATAAATAAACAGCCTAGTAATAAATTCATTTGTTGTTCTCCCACACAGCAGGACATCAAAACTTAAGACTTCATTGGGTGGGTGATTTTTGATTTATTCAAATTGCTAAGTTCATTTGGCAGGAAGTATAGTTTTGTAGGGGTTTTTCCTTTTTCTTTTTTAAAGCAAATTCCCCACTATGTTGTACTTTGAATAAAATGCAGGGAAGGCACCATAATGCAGTGTGCATGAACTGTTGGGGTCTGGGTGGGCA
Source organism: Sceloporus undulatus (assembly GCF_019175285.1). Classification (NCBI taxonomy): domain Eukaryota; kingdom Metazoa; phylum Chordata; class Lepidosauria; order Squamata; family Phrynosomatidae; genus Sceloporus; species Sceloporus undulatus. Next base: position 161,460,037 of record NC_056524.1, read on the forward strand.
GCTGTGTGAAGGATGGATGGCACTTCCAGTCCTGTACCGGGACCTGAAGTGCTGTGTCATTGGCTGGCATTGGGGCAGCAGACCACAGGATTGGCCAGGGAGGCCGGAAGGGGTGGGGCTTCCTGGCCTTCCAGGTGCCAATTGGCTTGCTGGCCTACAAAAGGCCATGTATCATCTCTGGACGGCACCATTATCAGGCGGCTCTCCCTACCCTCAGTCCCTCTGTTCAGGGTTGGAGATGTGCTGTCACAACTTTGCAGGAGCGGTGGCATAGGTCTCAGATCTGGTAGGGCATGGTTTCCAGTGCTGTGGAGCACTGGATCAGGAGTCCACCGAGGACACGGGGGTGCTGAGAGCATCACGGTGTTGCCAATGTGTGGGTAACACCAGATCAGCATCCCCTGGTGACTAGGGGTGGTGATGCACCCATGCGCTCAACTGGCTTCCTGAGATGCGAACATACGATCAGTCAGTTACCCCTCTGTCTTTCCAAAACTTGCTCATGACCAGGCAATTTGGTTCATTGACCAACAAGGGTTGATTAATAACAGATCCAGACTTCATGCTTTTTGGTTCAATCCTTCCTATCTGCTGTAGTCCATAAAATTGTGGCCTTTTCACTGCCAATTGGATGTTTTGTGGTTTTTATTGCGATGCATCCCCTGCCACAGCAAAGGGGGAATATTTTAAGACAACTCCCATTTTAGAGATGACTGACTCTATTAAATTCAGTTTTACTCTGGTTCTTATTAGCACACCCTTCCCCTTTAAGTTTGTTATTCGTTTTTGGATCAAGTTGTGTTTATTTCCCTTTTTTGTCTGCACTCAAAAGTTTATATGCATATATATATATATATATATATATATATATATATATATATTTATTTAAGACATTTAAAGATATATGTAGTTTGTGGGTGCTTTTTCAAATCTAACATTTTTGAAGTGATTTTCCCTTTTTCAGTAAGATGCTTTATATTATTTTAGTTGTCTGACTCTTCAGTTGCCCCTCCATATCAACAGCTTTGACTTTTGTGGATTTGATTAATATGATCTCGCTAGGTTCTCTAGAGCTTACCATAGAGTCACATTGGAGGACCTAGAGATTCTTACAGAATACATTTATCTAGACATTTATAGGTCCTCCAGTGAGATTTTTGTGGTCAGCCTCTGCTGGGTATCGACCATAGAGTTGTACTGGAGGACCTAGAGATTCCTAGAGAGGTGTCATTGCAGGTTAAAAAAAACTAGTGGTTTCCCCACTTTCACAAGGGTTCTTCAGTCCTAACCCCAGCAAATGTGGATGGCTCACTCTATATGCATTTTTATACATTAACATCTCCATACCCAATTAATTGCAAACTTAGGAAAAGTATGGCTGTCAAGGTATAAATGCATTCCAGCTTATGTTTAGGCTTCGTACATGTGAATTTGAACTGTGAATTTACTGTAATTGGGCAAAATTCTCATCACTCTCTAATGTTCTTAACATCTCGCAGCCTTGGGAGAGATAACTGATGGTGTTCTTAAAAGGCTTTTTTGACTACAGGCTTATTGCAGTTCCTGTGGAACCAGAGTACTGGTAGTTGTAAATCAGTTTGAAAAATAAGCACACACACACACACACCAAAAGAAAAAAGCAAACATTTCTAGGTGTTCCAGCTGTAGTTTTAAGTCAAAGGCTGTTTGTTTGCTGAAAGCTTTTGCTGGAATGATTAATATCATTAATGTTTTGGATTTGCGTTATTATCTCACTTTGCAGAATTATTATTTTTAAATGAATTTTAAAAAAGGAATTAGATCTTCAGAAGGGAGAGGTTTTATTTGCTTAAAAGGAAGATAAACTATTGGAACAGTAATCCTCTGTAATGGTGTAGATTAAACAGTTGAGAAATTTGCGAGCACCATTGATTTGTAGTTCTGTTTTTGTGGTTCAGAACATTGAATTAGTAAGGGAAATTATCTGGCTGTCGAATTGTTAAGAGGCGATATGATAGCCCTGTTTAAGTATTTGAAGAGGTATCATACTGATGATGGAGCAAACTTGTTTTCTGTGCTGCAGAGAATAGGACATGGAACAATGGATGCAAGCTGCAGGAAAAAAATAGTCCATCTAAACATTAGAAGGAACATCCTGATAGTAACAGCTGTTTGGCAGAGTGGTGGAGTCTCCTTCCTTTGAGGTCTTTAAGCAGAGGTTGGATGGCCATCTGTCAGGTATGCTTTGATTGAGAGTTCCTGCATGGCAGGGGTTGGACTGGATGGCCCTTGTAGTCTCTTCTGTCTCTGTGATTCTATGCTTCCATTGGCATGCTTCAATAGCATCCACATCTTGCTTTAGGGAATAAACTTGGGTATTCTTGAACCTGGCTATTGGGCTTGCACTGTGGGATCTGTAGTTTCCTAAGTCTGTGCTCTTGACATAAATACTTGAATCTCGTGTTAACACATTAAATTTATTGCACTCCAATGTTTTGGTTGATCATTGGATATTTCCTTAGAAGCATCAGATGGGGCATCATTGGTAAGAGAATGCTGTTCTGTAGTAGAGCTCTTCTTGTGTACTCATTCATCCGTAATAGCAATCTTTGGATATCCTTGTAGTTGAATGGAAGTAACTCTTTTAAGATGAGTTGTAGAAGGATTTAGTTCTGCAGTTGTGTTTCCATACTGAAAGAGACAAGCCTAGAGGCATGGAAAACTGTAGGTGTACTTTGCATTCTCTATTTAATTAAAACATGGCAGATTATGCCAAATGAATTTAAAACTATAAACTGGATTAGCGCTGCCAAATAGTGGATTTTTATGGGGAACCTGGCAAGGCAGATGTGCAGAATTTTACTCATAAATATTTGTGCAGCCCGTTTTGCAGGGACCATTAAGTTGGGTTTGTTTTATTTTGAGTTTTAGCTTTACTGAGTGTTTTTCTTCATGTTAGCCTAATGAAGCAGGAGAAAGGAAAATTGTTCAGTGGCAGAGTTATTCAAGGGATGAGAAACTCCCTCTGTAACAGGAAGCAGTCATTAAGCTTTTGTTAAAATAAATATATAAATGTGGAAATGATGGTCTGATGATAGTTTGGTTTCTTACAATCTAACTATCCAAAGTTCATCCTTTGACTTGTGAGAAAAGCTGGTGTTTACATCTCCAGCTTAATGGATGTATATGTAATGAAGCTACCATTAGAGAAACCATGGTTGTCTCAAAACGTTTTGCCATCTGAGGTACAGCAGGCAATCTCACCCATTCCCACCAAGTCAAGGTGAAAATTAACCAAAGCAAGCCAATTTATTTTGATGCCTGAAACCCCCCCCCCCCCATACAAACCCCCTTCTCTGACAATAAACATACAACAGTAATAACCCAAATTGCTAAAATTTGTGGATCCATCATGATACCTCAGTTCAGTGGCCACCACACCATGCCTGATGATAGGCCTGATCTTGCAATAGAACAAACTAAGCTGTCAAGTTCTGAACAGCTTTGGGAGCACTTAGTGGATTAGTTCTTAGCACTAGTCAGTCAGTGCCAATTCTGGCACAAATGAATGCTAATCACAGTTTGATTTAGTGTTCTTTAATAAAAATGAGATATCAAGTAGCTTTTGATAGCTCCTGCAAAGCAGCCATCCTTTTATGATCTAATTCACCAGTAATTGGCAGGGTCCAATACAGATGTCCATCTGTCCTTTACCTTAGTTCACTCTGTCCTCAAGATGCACCAGTTTTGGGAAGAAAAACAATCTGGTCTCCCTCATGTATAGTCAGCTATTAAAGAATTGGCTGAACATAGTCCTCATGGGTATGGAGCATATGCTTGGATGGCAGGATGCCATTGATAAGGGGCACTGGGCTAGAAGTGAAACTAGCCTCCTTTCATAACTGCTCACATAGCTACCATCTTTAGAAATTGGGCAAAAGAAGGTAGTGTTTGCAGATTTCATTAAGGGACCCTTATCTTTTGGCCCAAAATTCTGCAGAATGGATACATTTCAGTGTAGCCCATCAAGAGGTAAATTGGCAGTGGTCCTTTGCTGCTTCAGAATAAGGGTGTAAATCCTCATAAATGTCATCCACACAGCAAGAGCAATAGTTTTCATTCTTACTGTGGTGACTTTTATCATTTTTCTGTGGCTGTGAGGGCATTCCCTTTCAATAACTCTGTAAGGTAAATAAGACTAAGGAGCAAAACAGACAGCCCCAATGGAATGGCGTTTTGCTGCCCCTTTAATTGACGGATCAGGGCCACGGCAACCACACGCTGTGGCCCTGATTCAGAAGTTTGCCAGTTCAAAAAGAGGCAGCAAAATGCCGTTCATTTTAGAGCTGGATCAGGATCATGGCAACTGCACACTGTGGCCCTGATCTAGCAGTTTGCCAGCTCAAAAAGAGGCAGCAAAATGCTGTTCCTTTTAGAGCTGGCAAAAAGGTGCATTTGCCACCACAGCAGCACTTTTTGGCACTCTTTTCGGCATGCAGCGTATAAACGCTGTGCCAAAGGAGCATCATGATGCTACCTGCCATGTGGTCAGGCAGACAGCATGACACAAGCATGGGGGCAGTGTTGAGGCATGCGTTGTCATAATGCTGCATCCCCACACTGCCCCTAAGCCGGTGTTTCAAGACGGTCTATTTAGACAGAATGATGGATGTGCTTACACTGCAGAAATAATGCAGTTTGACACCACTTTATCTGCCATGACTCCATCCTGCAGAATCATGGGATTTGTAGTTTGGTGAGGCATCACCACTCTTTGGCAGAGACAGCAAAAGACCTCACAAAACTACAAACCCCAGGATTCTGTAGCATGAGGCTACAGCACTTAAAGTGGTTCCAAACTGCATTATTTCTACAGTGCAGAGGCACCCTATGCCAGTGCTTCTCAAATGATGGGGGGAGAACTCCTGGGGAGCATGGGACTTGGAGACCCTTATCTCTTTCTCTCCTCTTCCCAAACCTTTTATGTGTAAAATTTACTCATGCATTGAGCAAAATATTGAATTTACTTAAATAAAATTGTTCTAATTTGAATGATGTTGTTCCCTTTTAAATGTTAAAATATGAATATATATGAATGTGCAAATGAAAATATGCACACTAAATAAACAAAATATTTTTATTCATATACTACATGGAGAGGGGGCAAGCAATGTCTACATGTAAGTGTAAAGGAAAATTTGAGTACCACTGTCCTACGCCTTGGTCATGGAATGAATTTTGTGGCTCAGTAGAGATCTGGATTCAGGCCTCTAAGGTCTGTACTCCAAAATATATATGTAGAGCCCTGCAGTGCTTGTTGGGAACCCTGACATTGTGGCAGGTGGATATGCCCTGTTCCCAGTTTGTTGCTGTCATACATTACTGTATGGAGCAATAGGTGCAGTTAGCATTGGTCATTAACAGTCCAAGGTCAAATGCCTAGCATCAGTCAGAAGCTGGGGAACCAAACTAGAAGAGAGACAAACTGCAGAATAGTCAGAATCCCTTTCAAAGTGTCACCGGAAGTGGTGTCACAGTGTGTGTGTGCAGGGGGTGTGGCCCATACCAGGTGACACCCCAGAGGAAGGGTGACACCTGGTTGGGCCCTCCTTCCCTTTCGGGGCAGTAGGAGTGAACATATTCCCTTCTTGGTTGTCTTGTTACAGGGCTTTCTCCCTGGGAAGGAAGCCCAGCAAAGGAGCAGGAGAAGGGTGAATGCATGCCCTTCCTGGTTGCTCCTTTGTGGGGCTTTATCCCTGGGGAGGAAGCCCAGTGACAGAGAAGGAAGAGGGGTGAACATGTACGCTTCTCAGCTGCTTTGTCACAGGGCTTTATCCCTGGGGAGGAACCCTGGTGATGGAACAGCAGGAGGGGCTAATGCGCCCTTTTTGCCTCCTCCCATTGCCTGACCCGTCTCCACCTCCCCAGCAGCCCTCCACACTGTGATATTATAGGTAGTGATGCCACTGGTCAATTAAGGCTGTGTCTCAGAGCTGGCAAGGTCATCTCCATGATGGAGGAATATAAAAGTAGTTCCCAGCACCCAAACTGCTGTTGTGGGTCATCTTTTCTACAGAGGCTGGTTACTGAACAACTGACCTGCAAGTGCCTTCCTCTTGCCCTTGCACTGGGCCACTCTCCCAAAACTTTCAGAATTAGCTTAGCTGTCTCACAGGAAGAGATGCCAGCTGGATAATGAAGAAAAAGACACCAGCAGATCTAGAGACACTGCTGGTAGCACCAGGTATTTGCCACACTAAAAGATGATGTCTCTTTTAGGGGGACAAACTTACTCAACCTATGTTCTTTCCCCCATATATAAATACACCGAGATGTTTAGAAATGATACCCTGTTCTCCTACTACTTGCCATGTCTCAGGTTTTGGTTCTGAGATCCAGTTTTACTGTTAAGAGTATAGAGTTGAAAACTAAATCTCACTTGTTGCTTACTTGATATTACCCCTGCCAGTTTTCTGAGGTCTTCACAGCTGTTACTCCTACTGCAAGGGTCAGCTCAGGGGTTATATGCTTGACTGTCAAGGGTAGACAACTCTGTGACATCACTGGGTCAGTAGACAACTTTGTGACATCATTGGGTCTTCCTTTGTGATGCCATGACTCTTCAGGTTTGAGGTGCTGGAAACTTTGATGGCCCTTATTCCAGAAGGCATTGACTCATGGGTTGGTGGGGAATACGGTGACTTGCACACTTAGATGAAGATTTGAAATTGGACGCCACCACTTCTTTCTCCCCACCCATCTCCTCCCTAGTGATATAGATGGTAGTAAGAGGGTACGACTAGTCTAAATGCAGCTGCCAGGAAGAAAGGACAGTTTGTCATTGAGACTGAATAAAGCATTAAAGTAATCAAGTTCTGATTGTACACCACAAGCTTGCTGATCTGGTCTGATGAATGCTAACCATGCAAGTAGAAAAGGCAAGACATCAGTATGAAAAATGTCTCGTTATTAATCATGAATGAAGTAAGAGTTTCAGGGATGCCTGGCATAATAAGAAGAGCAGCTTGGACATTGTGAGAGTGATCTCCATCAAGGAAACCATTTTGAAATAGCTGTATAGTGGGAGGGGAAATGTTATTTTGTCTCTCTCAGCACTGAAGCTCTCAGTCCACATTGCCCTTCCCATCAGGTTCTTAACCCAAGAAGAAGAGGTGGAAAAATTGGATCACAAATCTCCTATACCATGCCTATTCCTCCCCCAAAGTTTTCTGATCCCCTTCTAGATGACTACATGATTTTCGTAGCTTGTACGGTTGAACTGCAGAGATGTATCAGGCCAGTAAATATCACACATTTTTGAAATGGTTGTATAGCCTCATTCAATAGCCAATATTTGCAGCACACATTCATTCTGATTTGGATATACAGAAGAAAATGAGATTTGCGTATATGATTAAATGTTACATGTCATTATTAAGATAATGGTTTTGCTACATATTCTATTAGATCACAATTAGAAAAATTAATGAATTGGATGAAATTTTCTCCTTTACTGTCTAGTAACTTGCCTTTGGAAATGCTCCAGTCTGGAAGCTTCCCAGACATTGTATCAAAACAAGGTAGTTCAGCAGTGAATTATTCCCGATGCACTGAACTGATCAATACTGGGTATAGTCTTGCTTTCAAGTGCTTTTGCATGTTTGAAGAGTATGCTGGTGAGTGGTTTCCTGCGGGAATCAAGCAGTTCAGTTTGGCCAAGCAGAAATATAAATTCAACTCACAGCGCTTTATAAATAAAGGTTAATAATAATAATAATAATAATAACTCTGTGGCTGGGCCTAAAAATTCCCTTACACCCAGGACTCTCATGAGTTTTAAATGGGGCAATCTTTGGGCCACAAATGTGGTCTGGATCCATGTTCTGCTGAGAGACACCTGAATGCATGTGGTCAGGTTCTGAACTGGTTGTAGGTGTTATATTTCACTATGCTTACTCATTTGACATGTGGAGCTATGAAGCAACATCATCTCTGTATTTTCTAGGGACGTGGGACTGCTTCCATTTTCTGTAGTCTGGTATGCCAGTCTGATATCATTTGCCAATATTTACTAAATAGTAGTTTAGCTAACAATTTTAGTGAGTTAGCATCACACTTTGTCGTTCAAGTTTGCAAGCTGATTATTGTGCCCCCAAACCTTTTTTTTAAAAAAATCAAAAGTATTTGTACTTCTTCCATATTGTTTGTTCCTAACCCTCACTCCCCAAAATAAAGTTTCATGCATGGCCTTACTATGCCAACTATACACATGGAGCATATGGAAAAATGGCCCTTCCCATCTCTCACCATATTTAGAACTTCTGCTATGACTTAAGGCCTATACACATAATTGTCTACATCATGGGCATGTGAAGAAATTATTAGTGATCACATACCCAATGAACAAAAGGGTTTCTTGACTAGAGATGTGATGTCCCGGAGAAACAAAAACAGACAAAAATGGAACATACACACCCCTTCCTGGAGAAACAAGAAAATAAACTGAAAAAATTGAAAAGGGGAAGAAAATCAATTATGAAATGTTTTATTTTAGTATGATTCAGGAAAAAAATGGAAAAAATGTTTGTTTTTTCTGATTTTTTTTCCACATCTCTATTCTTGACCTTTGCGCTACCTCGCTGCAGAAAGGAACAGCTGTGAGACATGAGGACTTTGAGAAAATTTATTTGCTTACAATATATCTGGGTATTATGTGCAGAAAATATTGAGGAATTGGTTTGGGCCATTTTTTTTGCCAAAAATGTTTTCAATGGGGAAAGAAAACCCAATTTTTGGATAAGACACTGTGTATTTTGTGCAAAACACTTTAATACTTGAGCCAAAATGCTGCATTTTTTGTAGGAAACATATTTTCTACCTCCAAAATATAATTTCCCCACAACAAAGCACAAGGTTTTTGTGTTCAGGAATCAAGGTAGTTTGCACAAGTTGTGTAAATTTGCACAGGTTGTGCTAAATACACTGCATGACTGATAGGTTCATCTGGACCAGTATTGTCAAGTTTTCTCCACTCCGCTATTAGCAACAACTCTCCAAAGCTTCTGGAGGATTTACTCCTAGCCCTACTTGGAGATGAAGTTTTTGTTGTCTTCTGCATCTAAAGCATGTGCTCTAACACACAGCTACAGTTCTATAGCTATCGATACAGTGAGTGTCCACCAGTTTGGGAATGAAAGGTAATCTTGGCTTCTGTGTCCATTTATCATGCCTCCCCTTGCATTCTGATGTCCACAAGTAGTTAATTTTGTATTGGTGAAAGGGGTAACAGAAGTAATTGGGTTTAACAGTTATCCTGTCTCTCTTACCCATCTACCCTATTGTTAAACCAGCTGTGCAAGGCTTCTCTGTGATGATGATGATGATGTATTTATCTCCCAAAATTATAACCTTTTTTAAAGAACAGTGTTCTACTGTTGTAGCATTGACGTTCTTCCTCATCAGGAAATGAGTTTGTTTCAGAAGCTTGCATACTTTCCATATCAGTAGAAATTGGTGCAATAGATAGGTATGCAATAGATGATCATTGTGAAACAGACTTCACTTTTCATGTGGGGATGAATGGATTTACATTTTTCTTCATTACCATGTTCAGTCACTAAGATGATTTCTTCTATCAGATTTTTTACTTGTGTAGTTGAAGATCACCCCACATCTTTTGCAATATATTCTCTGCATTGAAGGAAAAAAAATCTTCTGAGTATCTAAGCTAAAACTCTCCTGGGGATTTTAAAGTTCTTAAAACTTTTCAGCATGACTGTCAATCATTTTGATTTTGGGTACATTTAACTGTCTGATGATCCCTTGTCAGGCTTGATAAGAATGCCTGTGGTACAAGGTTTATTATGACATAAAGGTGCCTTTCCCACATTCTGAGTTTAAAAGCTTCTTGCTAACTAGTTATTGATTATCAACCTGGAACTAGGTCTTATGCATAGGATTTAAAAGTGCTTGATAATGGTCCCATTTGGTCGGATTCAGACAGCCCTTTCCCCTTAATGATCGGTTCCATTTTCAATACCTAAGGCTTGATTGTCTGGGAGGATAGAATTTGCTTCTTTTTTGTTACTTTGATCCTGCCTTTTCATAAAGTGTCCAGCGCAAATAATATCTAAAACGAATAAACCAATAAAGCAATCATAATATTGAATGAGAAAATAGTAAATAAAATTCACATGCGAGCAGCCCACTGCTAAAACATTTCATTAAAAAAAATCCAATAAAGAGATTAGGATTAATTTAATTTAATTGACCAGAAAGCAATTCTGCTTAGAATAGTTTTCAAAATCAAATACCGGGGATCACAATAGCTTCCTAAGCCCCCAAAGTCTTGCTGTCATACATTACTGTATGACATTACCAAAAAAATCAAGTTTTAAAAACAATAGGAAAGGGGCCATCTGAACAGGAGCAAGATGGACATCCATAGGCAGGAGTTCCAGGATGTCATCAGAGAAAGACCTCTGAACAATGATGATGTTTTCCCGGCACACTACACATTACACAAATTCATACAAAGGTTCACATTACAACAGCACAGGTACTGAAGGATTTCTCCTCAAAACATTCAAGGGAACTTTCAGATATACTGTACTGAATTTATTGCTTAGGTGCCTCAGGGCTAACAGGCCAGCTGCTTAACAGAACTGTTTGAACTTACATAATTCTTGGAAGGTTTATGGCCACTGCCTCAATTTGCATCTTTCCGTATCCCACTGTATTTTGATACCACCACAACTGTGTAACTGTTAAAATACCTGTGACTTCATCAGTGCACATAAGGAAGTGGATTGAAATGTATGAAAAACTCAAATTAAATTAAAACAGCTTTTAAAAAGTGTTCTAGATTCTTCTCACTTCAGGGCCCAGAAGGAGCTGTCCAGAGTCCTGATTTTTGCTTAGAGAAACTAGCCTTTTGCCATTTTTGCTTGCACATGTTCTGTCCAGAAGAGACTTTCACCAGACTGTACCCACTTTCCCTTCAACCATCAAACACCAGGAGGAGAGGATACAATTATGGTTTGTATGTGTTCACATATGTATACATATGTGTGGGGGTATGTAAGTATGTACTCACATATTAACAGAGCAACAACCTCCTGGTAACTTGATTATGTGCCAGAGCTAGAAAAACTTATTTTATGCACTAGAACTCTTGGTATTCTGCAGTCAATGTGCATTTCATCACACTTTTTTGTGGTTTATTTTTGTAAAAAATGAAAGATTTATTAATTTATTTATTTATGGTATTTATACCCTGCCCTTCAGCCCTAAAGGCTATCAGAGCGGCTGGGGTATATTAATAACTGGGGTATATATATATATATATATATATATATATTAAGTCATTTTATTTAATTTCCTTATTTAAGATCCTCTTGGTATTTCTGTAAATGCAGTCTTTTCTGTCTATTAAAAAAATGTGTGATGTCAAAAGAATTCTTTATTTTAATTGACAGAGTCAAAGCAGTTTCATGTCTTTCCTGTTTTTAAGATCTTAGTGGCTTTTAAGTTATGATTTGATTGTTGGAACGTTGCGCATGTAACTGGTTAGTTGTTTCCCAGTTTGTAGACTACACCTCCAGAAGAACGGATGTTACTTGTATTAAGGCCTGACACAAGCACAAAGTCGTGAGCTACTCAGAGTGTTTATACTGGTTAGATTAATGTTTTCAATCTCTTAGCCATAGCTGGGCTCTTTTACTCTCACCTTCTCACTTTCTCTCCCTTGTGAATTCTTCCATTCCTTTCATGGCTTGCTTTAATCATAGTGCAGCTAATTACAGAGTGACACTAATTACAGAGATTAGAAATATTGCTTTTTTGGACCAGAACTCTAAAATCTCCTAGCCCCTTGCTAGTGAACAAGCTGGCTGACAGATCCTAGGAGTTACTGTTAAAAAACATTACACTCCCAAACTCTGGCTAATTGTCTTCCACACTAACCAGGTTTTGTCCATAACCAGGGTTTTGGGTGGGCTTTAAAGCCCTTATTGAGGAGCAACCATAACTGGTACCCATGCACATATAGTTTCACACTTTGCAAGGGAATGTGAGAGCCTATAGCATGTTCCCAGTTTCCTAGCAAAGTTAAGGATCTCTGAAAGCATTATTTGTGCACTAGGCCTAAGTTAGTTATCAGTGTTCTTTCAGAGAAAAAGTACTTTTATAATCACAAGCAACAAATGTTTGTTTTATTGACTTGTGACCCTAAGTCAGGAGCAGACAACAGCTTGTGGTTAGAGGCTTGCACTGGCCCCACAGGATCATACAGGGCTGCATTAGCCCCTTCGCAGCTAGCCATGCATGGTCACCCTTTGACTGAAACAAAAAACAAATACCCCACATAATTTGACTTTATCCTATTCTTCTCTGGCCTGTTCTAAGTCCAAGAGAGGCCTTTATTTAACAGGGAAGTGAACCAGAATTCATCTTTCAGTTTACTTCCTTCAAAACGAGGACCTCTCCTGGGCTTAAAATATCCCGGCGGGGCTCAGTATGTGGCATAATTCATACCACTCAGTGTATGAATGCAAGCATTATGTTTAAAAAAAAACATTGGGGAGGGTGGGGCCCACAAAATCCCCCCATGGCCTTATGTGACCTACAAGCTGCACTTCACCTCTGCTTTAAGCCATCACACTATCTGAATTGAAACAAATACTGAAAATTGTCATATTTTTATGAGATCCCTAAACTGAGGATCCCAATTTATGGGGAAATTATGATAAATGTTTAGGGCTTTTAGGGCTGGATTTGGGGTGAATTAATGAGACCAAGTCTAGCACAGAAGATTTTTATTATTATTATTTGATTGACACTGTAAAATGCCACTGACCTAATCGGGTTTTTTGAGGACACTCACATTTTTCTCATCCATAGCAGATAAATGGTTTTATTGTGCAGAGGACACGAGGGAAAGGGGCAGTAATTTTTAACTGTCCATGGCTCCTTTTCAAGTGCATAATAGGCCATTCTACAAAACAAAATCTGCCCAAATGACTCTTATTTAAAAACAACGATGTGGATTTTTGGCACATGTGAAAAAAGAGTTACTTTTCCAAATGCATGGGTAATTTCAGTTCTGTTCTTCTTGGGAAAGGTTTGTAAGCAACTTCTCCCAAAAGACTTGATGGAGGGTTTTGTTTTTTTTAAGTCAATAGGATAGTGGATGCCAACTGCAATATATATGCCAAAGCATTTGGGCAATGGATAGTTCAGTGCCCACATGTAAGGCTATCTGGAGAGAGGACGTTCCAGTTGCCATTACTTTTTCTGTGTGTAAACAGAGGAGAACCTTTTAGAGCACAAACATATCCCCTTGCATCAAGGGTCTTTTCACACTAAAAATTGTGCAGAAAAATCGCTGCACAAAATGCACAAAATATGTGTTGCATATGAGTAAAATTGTTGTTGTTAACTGTCTTCACGTTCATCTCAACCTATGGTGACCCTATGGATGACACATCTCCAGGCCCCACTGACCTCTACTGCTCTGCCAAGCTCCTGCAAACTCACATTCATGGTATCTACAATGAAGTCCATCCATCTAGCATGTGGCTTTCCTGTCTTTCTACTTCCCTCCACCTTTCCTAACATTATTGTCTTTTCCAACAATTCATGCCTTCTTAAGATGTGTCCAAAGTATGACAGTCTAAGTCTTGTCATCTTGGCTTGTAGGAATATTTCTAGCTTGATCTGCTCTGGGATCCATTTGTTTGTCCTTTTGGCTGTCCATTGAATCCTCAGTACTTTTTTCCAGCACCACATCTCAAATGAGTTGATCTTCCTTGTATCTTCTTTTTTGACTGCCCAGCTCTCACATCCATACATGGTAATAGGAGATACAATGACTTGTATGATTCTGACTTTTGTGCTGAGTTGTATGTCTTTGCATTTTAGGATCTTTTCTAGGTCTTTCATAGCCATCCTCCCCATTCTGATTTCCTGGCTGCAATCCCCATTCCAATCAATGTTTGAGCCCAGATATGAGAACTCTTTTGCTATTTCTGTTTCCTCATTGTCTAGTTTGAATATATGTAAGTTCTCTGTGGTCATTATTTTTGTTTTAACAGTAAGACTGCCTTTGCACTTCATCTTTGATCTTCTTTAGTAGTTGTTCCAGGTCTGTGAGGTTTTCTGCTAGTATTACGGTGTCATCAGCATATCTCAGATTGTTGATGTTTCTTCCTTCTATTTCCACTCCTCCCTCTTCCATGTCCAAGCCTGCTTTCCTTACAATATGTTCTTCATATAGGTTGGATAGGTAGGGTGATAGGATGCAGCCTTGTCTGACTCTTACCAATTGGGAACCATTCTGTTTCTCCGTGTTCTGTCCTGACAGTAGCCTCTTGTCCTGAGTACAGATTCCTCATTAGGACTATCAGCTGTGTTGTCACTCCTGTGAGTAAAATACAGTGTTGTTATTGTTGTTGTTTTGCATTCCTAGTTGTAGTTTTTGCAAAAAGCTTCAAAAGTGTGAAATAATGAAAATAACAAAAGTCACCAAAATGTTCAATCTCACACAGTGAGAAGACAGTTTCTGAAATGTTTAATTCTCAGGTGCATGTATTAACTAAACCAATAATTATATCCTTATTCTCTCATCCCATGCAAAGGATAAGGACAGAGTTTTAGGGAACTTCGTAATGGACAGGATGGCATGTAAGTTTCATCTGTCCGTCTTCCTGATTTATCTCCTCCAGAGCAGGAATAGCTTCTATGTTTCCAGGGTATTTTGGATGCATTTGCATCCTTGTATGTTTCATGTGCACCTAAGAAATATTTTCCTTAATTTTTGCACACTAATCACCCATTCTTCTTTCCTGATTTCCAGGAAGTCTCTGTACTCCTTCCTTGTATTTTCTCTCTAGGCCAGGGGTGGTCATAGCAAGGTCTTAGGGCTGAATGCAGCTTATGGGTCCCACTTTGGTGGACCCCACCATCTTACCAAGTTTCCCAATCCCCTGGTGTCTTTAAATGCACAATGTTCAGGTAATCATGCCCCCAAACCACCCAAAATACCCTTATGTACATGAAAATTTACATTTAAAAAAAACACACACACACACAAAACAACTGCACTTCCCTAAGTGCCCTGGAACTGTTAGTTGTTCCCAAATATTCCAGTTTCCTTTTCAAATTCTTCTTAGATTGGCAATAGAAAGTGACACAGCATCACATCCTATCGCTATTTTGAGAGGCACTACAGAAGAAAACAGAGGTTTTCCTGTGTGGGGTTTGGAGTGGGTTTGGGCACTAGCCCTGACACAGTTGCTCACCCCTGATCTAAATCAATCTTTAGTATTTGTATTATATCTCACTTTGTGCTTTATCTGTCCTTACCATTTTGTCTTATTTGTATCACTTTTTGTTTCTGTTGCCTATTTATTTAAATCTGTAGTATAATGACCTATGTATCAGAGTTGTTGTGTCCTTAAACATGATTAAAGGGCAGACAGATTGCCATTTGTTGATTCCCCCCCCCCCGACTATTTTAAGCATAGAGATAGAAATAGGTAGAATTGAAAGTATGTATATATATATGTGTGTGTGTGTTGTTGTTGTTGCTGTTGTTGTGTGCCTTCAAGTCTTTTCCAACTTATGGTGACCCTAAGGTGAATCTGTCACTGGGTTTTCTAAGGCTGAAAGTATGTGACTTGCCCTAGGTCTCCTACTAGGTTTTGTTTGTACTCATCTAAGCCAGTGTGGTGTAATGATTTGAACACTGGGCTATGACTCTGGAGACCAGGGCTCATAATAATTATTTAATCTGTTGCCTTGTACGACATGATGAGACCTTGCACATCCATTCTGCCCAAGAGAACCCCCCACCTCTTTTGTCGGAGTCCCTTCAAATGCCTGTTAAGCAATCAAAGAAGTATGGAGTCCATTGCAACTAGTATGTTGGGACTCCAGTCTTGAATTAAAAGAATCTAATTGTTCCTGTCGTAATGTGCTTTTGCTATCAAATTAGACCACTTTGTACTTCAGCTGTTACTAATAGAATATGCCCATCAGGTATTGCTCAAAGAACTTAAAAGAAAATTTTTAGAACAGGAAAAAAAATCAGGAAAGGCAGCCCTTTATTATACTTCTCTCTCAAAATAAAATCTGTTTTAAGGTTATATTGGGAATCCTATTATAACCCTTTGTACTCACTTAAAGAGAGCAAAGTAGCTGAAAATACTCATTTTATCTGAAATAGATGAGCAGTCTCAACCTCAAACAATACCTAGTACACCCTCTAAAATTATCTCCAGCTTTGTTAATATAAAAACCTGTCTAGTTTCTTTCTCCTCCTGTATTCCAACATCAAGTAATCAGAGTTCTTGTTCCTTAGGAAACATCTAAGAGAAACAGCTGGAGATATACAGTATATGTATATAATTCATCCTCCTACTTGTCATAAGAGCATAAGAAATGCCACTCTGGGCTTACCATCTTCACATAGTAACTAACTAGTTGCATATGGGAGCCCCACAAGAAATACATTTCCACTCATGTTTCCCAGCACTTGCTAGATACAGGCACATTGGTAGTGGAGTCAATATATATCCATCATAACTGATAGCCATCTGCCATAAATTTGTCTCACCTTTATTCAAAGCCACCAAGCTGGTGACCATCACCAAATGATGTGGTAGAAAATCCTGCTTCCCCCTGTTGGTACCCCTTCTTCATCCCATTAACATTTGGGAGAGTCCCACATGTAACCTGACACCATCTCAAGACATAAGTCAGAAGCCATAAGTCAGAAGCGAGTGGAAGGCACACAACAGCAATGGCAGCAGCAGCAGCAGCTAAAATGTCTATAGCTCTTTCCTGTTTTTATGTTAAGACTGCAACCAGATGCAGAGTGTATGGCAGATCATCACCCACCCTTCCATACATCCCACTTTTTGGCTTTGTTTACCATCTTCATTGATGAAGAGCTCTGGAGAATTCCAAAGTGTGTTGTGATCTTACCTAGTAATGATATTACTGTAAAATAGGTTTTGAAACTGCTGAGGTGGAGTAGTGGTGGAGGAAGGAGTAGCATGGCTATTTATTTATTTTGCTTCAGGGCATGTCCCTGCCCACAAGTATCCAGCATCTGCTTTCTTTGTCACTCAGCCCCACTTCTTGATAACTATACATAGTACTACATAAGGATAGGTGATGCTTTCTAGATGGCTTGGGACTAGTCTACACATAAATGTGCTATGCAAATTGGAGTGCATTTCTACACATTTGCATTGATGGTTAATTGTCTTCACTTTCTTGCACAAATTTGCATCTGTTCACATCTGTTCACGGTTCTTATGCTGAAAATGTGCAACCATCCAAATGCTTGTGAGGCAAATGGACAGCCATACGTGCAATAATGTGCATTTCTGCAGATTTCAGCAGATACTCTGGTAATAACCATAAAGCCTTTTTCTGTGGAGTTTAAGGAGTTTTTCTTGGTTACTACACAAAAAAAAAACTCCAAACCCCTGTGAATCACCTGTTGCTAGATCACATTCTGTTCAACTGGAATAAGGAATATTTTAAACATGTAGACAAGACACTGCAGTACAACTCCCATAGGCCACAGTCAGCACCACCAGTGCATGGGAGGTTGGAGGGCTGCATGCTGCCCAGCCAAAGGTATAGTAATGAAGAGTGTCTGATTCATGCTAGAAGGAGGAGGACAAGCATTGGACTGTGAGCCTTGTCACATGCCCGGTTGTGTCATCAGGTACATGGCAAGTCCAAGATGTCTCTAGAAAATGGATGGGGTTAATCTGGGGTTTCTCAGCATTTCAGTCAGACACTGAAACAGTTCTAGAAATAAAGAACAGACATACTGGTTTCTGGCCCTCTCAGTCAGGGTACCAGTCATGACGTGATGGAAAAAAAGGGATGTTAGGCCTGGCAGTACTCCAGATGTACCATGTATGCTCTTTATTTTCTCAAA
The DNA here is from genome assembly GCF_019175285.1 of Sceloporus undulatus. Taxonomy (NCBI): domain Eukaryota; kingdom Metazoa; phylum Chordata; class Lepidosauria; order Squamata; family Phrynosomatidae; genus Sceloporus; species Sceloporus undulatus. The sequence continues at coordinate 161,477,975 of NC_056524.1, forward strand.
TCCCAATCTCAGTTTCTTAGAACTTTGCTTTAATGAGCCAGATACAAACTGCAAGGGGAAAAAAGGCTTCAGTGTCATAGTCTCCCCTCCTTGCCACCCCAGCTTAATAAAATGATGACAAGGCATTGCAGTGCCTCTGAGACAAACAAACATACTTTGCTCGGGGGACATGTACCGGAGTAATAGAAATCAGTCCATTCAGGCTTGAAGCTATCACCTTCATCATCCTTTCTTCATGTGTCGAAGAAGACATTTTCTACACTAACCAGTAACTTTTTTTGGTAACTATCAGTGATGCATCTTGTACTGTCTCGTCTCTTCAGCATGTTGATCATAGGCCGCTGGTTCAAATAAATATGTGACGAAATACCATCTGACATTCTATCTACACTTTGAAGGGTTGTTTGTATTAGCAGAGTAAATTTTGAAATTATTCTTGTTGGTAAGTGCCTCCTGCTAGTTCCATCATCCTCACTGTCATATACATGGCAGCATGAGCTCAACACTTGGACAATTTACAGAGCAGGAGGAAGAAAAGAAAGCATCTGTGTTAGATGAGTTAGTGATGCTTTGGAAATAAGTTTCCCATTGGTACATGGGGCTAAAACAAGAAAAATAGTAGAAGGTACAATAATCAATGTTACCATCATTACTTGGGATTCAGCAAACAAATCCTGTTGATGAATGGAGCCTCTCCTGTGAAGTGTCCAGTACTATAAAGGAAAGCTCACTGATGCTATTAGTTTAAGGTGGTTGCTGCTATATCAGAGTCATTATCATATGAATTTGATAGTCTAATAAAGGATTCAGTCCCTGTTAATATAGGGAATTTAAGATCCTGTCAAGAACTGCTTTTCTCCCAGGAGATCAGTAAACAGGCATTCTGTATTGCAAAAAAAAACCCAGTAGGTGTTAGCAGGAAGACATCTGCAAGCAGAAGTGCCATTATGCACAAACATTGGCCTAACATTAACAATGTTCCACCTCAAAAGTTCACAGGCTTAATTTGTTGACTAATTAAAATATACCAACCCTCTCTGCTATATCAGCCTCATTCATGAAGCCTCCAATACCATCCTGGTCTCATCTCTACTTTCTGTTTCCCACTAACAGACATGGAGAAAATTCTCCATGCATCTGCACATTCCTGTGTCAGGCACCAAGCATCCCTTTGAAACACGGCCAATTATTTCAGCTAGTATTATGCCTCCCATCATTCTCATCATATCCCAATATGCTCTGACATTCATATTCAATTCTTCTACATATCTAAAATACTGTAACATCCAGTTAAACAAGCTTATATATTACAACAATAAATATATTACAACAATAACTATCTTATGAACAAATATGCCAGATTCTGGCATCCCCTCTCTAAAACCATAAGCTTTCTAAGGTGGCCATATATCATAGAAAACCAGGATATGAATCACTTTAAAAAAGGTAAGTTAAAAAAAGGTGAGCACATAGATTTGCCTAAAATTTGCAGAGGCTAATTTATATGTATAAGTACAAAATCAGAATATCAGAGAATTCATATTTCTCTTTTTAGCTGGGTAACTTGAAGTTAGCCAGATCTTTTAAATGCACTTGATGTTATTTTTTTGTTTCTTTTAGATATTGTGATTTGTGTTTTTTTGTTCTGGTTCTTACATTTGTTTTGGAACTGGTACATCAACAGCATGGTGTAGTGCACTGATTCTCAATGTTTGACCTTCCATGTGTTTTGGAGTTCAGCTCCCAGAATCCCCAGATGGCTGAGGCTGCTGGGAGCCAAAGTCCAAAACACCTGGAGGGCCGGAGTTTGGGAATTACTGGTGCAGTGTTTTGAGCATTGGACTATGACTCTGGAGATCAGGATTTGATTCCCCACTCAGCCATGGGAAACCATTGGGTGACACTGGGTAAGTGACAAATTCTCAGCTGCAGAAACCTCATCATAGTTTCACTTTAGGTTCACCGTAAGTTGGAAATAACTTCAAGGCACAAAACAATAGCAAAACAACATGAATTTTATGTGATTTTAGAATTTAAATTTCCTTTACTCTTAAAGTACAAATAAACTACAAATAAAAATACAGTGTATCTCACTGTAGTGGACACACTGGCACCATTCAGCTTTTTTTCTGGATGACAATGGGTGATGAACAACGTCAAGACCCTTCTTTATTTTAAATGGCTGTTTACCTGCAACTGGGCTTGGACAGCCCTTCAATCTGTCATCTCTAAAGCAAAACATATAGCCACATTAAATCTTTCTTTTTGAAACTAACTGTGTAACAGTTTTGAGCTTTTCTTTCTGGCATGCTGTCTCAAGAACTACCATTTCTGGAGTTCCTTAAGGAGGGAAGACATGGTGGAACCATAGACACTATGAAAAATTCAAGGAATTGGTGGGGGGGGGTGCTTCATATTCATAATATAGGGACGGGTCAACTTCACACATTTATACAGAGAAAAAGTGCTAAGCTACTTGGCTGTTTTGCTTATTATGTGTGAAAATACAAGATAAATTGACTGAGTAGATAATTCACAGTCTCACATTAAGAAGGCCAGAGCATAAAAGTTTTAAAGTGTATTGTTCTATTGCTGTTACATTGGTGTATTAGATTAAAACCAAAATATTGACAATATGATGTCTTTATTAGGATGAACAGTCTCAGCAAAGGAGGATGGTCTCATCCTTTGGAAGAGTCAGTTTCAGGCTGCGGCATTATGAAAGAAAGAGAAAGAAATATAGTTATGATGAAGGAAAATGACTGGTAAAGCAAGACAGTGGGCAGATAGCTGTTTCTTGTTCTGGAAGAATCTTCCTAGAAAAGAAGCAGCATGGTCTCTTTAAAGAGAAAGTTCCCAGCAGACATGAGTACTTTTTTTTCCAGGAAAAGGAAGACTTGCAGTGCAAGACATGTTAAGCATGCAACCATTTGAAGTATTTTAGGTCTATTGCCTTAGTCCCTGTTACTTGATTTTTAGCTCCTGTATGTTGGGATATTTTAGCTTTGCCATTGTATATTGTATGTATAGTGCTAAGTCTTTTTTTGTTGTTGCTATTTTTAATCATTTCTTGTTATTTTTACCATTTCATTAATATTGTTTAAATATCTGGCGAATGCTTGTGAGATGTTTAATAAACACAATAAACAAGCAAGAGTTGAAACAGCTGCCCATACATCTTTGCAGTGACCATGCTTGGCATACTCCAGGGGGGTACAATTCAGTATAACACTGACTTTTCACATCCTGTTGGGTAACATAGCCTTGGTATTCATTATACCAGTTGAACCAGTTGGTAAAATCTACTCCAGGTTTGTTGTTGAGTGCCTTTAAGTCATTTCTGACTTATGGCAACCCAAAGGCAAACCTATCATGGATTTTTTTTCCAGGTTTCTTCAGAGGGAGTTTGCTATTGCCATCCTCTGATGCTGAGAGAGAGTAACCTGCCCAAATGGCTGAGCTGGGGTTCAAGCCCTGGTCGTCAGAGTCCAACACTCAAACCACTTCACCATGCTGCCTCATCTGTAGCTAATTGATTCCATTTCAGAAGCTCTCTGCAGGGATCAGTTTGAGCTCCAGAAAATACCAATCTTTCCTCCTTCTTGCAACTAGAGCAAGGAGGAAGAGAGATATGCATATGAAAGAGAATGATAGAAATACATCAGTTAGCAGAGGAAGAAAATGGGTGGCAGAAAGAAAAAAGAAGGCCAGGAAGAAAGAGAGAAAGGATGTGGTACAAGAAAAGAAAAAAGGGCTGATCCTACCTTGCTTTTGGCTCCTTATCCACCCCTATGGGAATGATAGATTATCCCAAGGCAAGCAAGACCCTAGAAGTAAAGAAAAAGGTATTCCACCCCTGCTGTTCTAAACTTTGCACAGACAACAAATTTGCTGTGAATGAAATAAAAAGTATTCAATCTATTTTCTCATCCAATGTGAAGACATTTGGACCTTGTGACAAAAATTGTTTGTGAAAACTTTTTTTTCAGAAGGCAGTGATTTCTATGTAAAAATTGTGTTTTCTTCTTAAACATTGGGTTATTTTAGACAGAAACCATGTTGCTTTACTCTTTTTTTCTATAAACAACTCAGAAAATGCAAGTAAAATGAAATATAATGCAAAAAAGGGAAATCCCCTCCCATAATCTCACAAAGAACATTTGAAGTTATTTGTTCAAATATACAAACATGAAATAAATGAAGATTTACATCCTTAATTGTTGAAGGATTTTAATGCCCCTTGTTCCAACTTAGAGAGACAGGCAGTTGGCCTAAAACAGTAGTTCTCATGCCCTGTGCTGTGAATGAATGGCTAATACACTTCCAAGGCGCAAAGGGAACTTCTCACAGAGACTACTGCTGACCTCTGTCTCCACTGTGTGATTTGTTGTTCTTGCCATTGACACTGTGAGGGAGATAGGTGATTCTGCTCTACAAAATGTGACTGGATCATTGGACTGCACTGGATTATTCACTCTTTCCCACCACAAAGACAGGGCCTTGATGAGACTCTGAATGCTGCAGCTCTGCATGCATCAGCCATTCTGCACTTTCCTCTGCTGACTTAAGAAGGGATAGAGTTGGTACCCCATACCTCTTGTTTTCCTTATCTCTACAGCTCCTGGGTCTATATGTTGTGAGAGAAGCATGGGACCCTATGCAAAAGGTTAATACTTCTTCTCACACACAGCAATTTTCTGTGTGCAGGTTTTGTTGTGTTTTGGTTTTTTGCTTTTTTAATGTCCAACACTAAATTTGATGGATTGTGGGAGACAGGAACATCTGTGCTTGGTGGCACTGTCAGTAATCTTTGTGTTTCCCCTGTGGATAAAACTCCTAAGTGGTTGTCGTTGTCTTCTTTTTATGCCATTTTGTTCACTTCATGTCGTATGAATCATTCAAGTTCTCTTTAACCTATTTCTGATTAGCAACCTTTCCCTCAAGCATAAGCTCTCTTCATATTTAGCCTTTCTTTGTGTGCTGACCCACAATGGGAATAAAGAGATGAGACACAAGAACTGGGGTTGAATACGGGCCACTTTATTGGACTATTAAACTATTTGTAGTGGAGTCTCCTTCCTTGGAGATCTTTAAACAGAGGCTTGATGGCCATCTGTCGGGGATGCTTTGATTGAGAGTTCCTGCATGGCAGAATGGGGTTGGACTGGATGGCCCTTGTGGCCTCTTCCAACTCTGTGATTCTATGATTCTATTTTACAAATTTAAACTCTGTGATAAGCAATGTGGGGGAGCAACTTGGTGAGGGAGCAACTGAGTCAGTAGATCTCCATCAGATCCCCTGCTCAGCTTCCCCTAGGCAAACACCAGAGTGCCATGGAGAACCCAAATATGTAGGTTTGCTTGCTCCCTGGCTGACCCCATGGAAGGCAACTCTAGGGAATCTTTCCCCCAAGTCGTGTGACTTAAAGTGAAGTCACAGAGGTCTGTGGACTCATTTCCCCAATCCGGGCCTACAAGGCCTATGAAAGCACATAGGAGTCCAAAGGAAAGGTTGCACTCACACTTGCGCCAACCACTACAAACAAGCCCTGGTCTTCAGAGTCCAACACTCAAACCACTTCACCATGCTGGCTCATCTGTAGCTAATTGATTCCATTTCAGAAGCTCTCTGCAGGGATCAGTTTGAGCTCCAGAAAAGACCAAAAACAGTTGTTTTTTAAAGCCTGAGGTCTTGGGTAGGCTTGTGCTGTTGAAATCCCAGTGCTTACTCTCCAACGCTCCCATGTCAGTCATTGGATCCAAAGAGTAAGCAGTGAGCCTAATAAACCCTATGGCTCTGCCCCTTGTGCTGAACATCATGGTGCTCTGTGCTATGACCTTTTACTGAGCTGCCTCCCCATGGGTTCAGCAAAACAGTTCCTCCCTATAGGGCTACACACTACAGTTCCGAAACTGGGTTCTCTGATCACTGCCATAGTCTCTGAGTTTTAGCATATTGTCTCATATTCCTCCCCCATTATTTTGAAACATAATGAGGTCACATAGACCATAACACTGGCATAACACAGCAACTTTGTTTGAAAGATGAAACAACAGCCAAAATACTGAAATTTGAGAAGGATGTCAGGAAGACCTAAAAATGTTTGCCAGTGCTATGCCAATGAAATTCAATAAATATAGCAACTTTTGTAAGCGCAAGCCCTTTGAAGCAGATGTCATTGTCAGATATAGCTCATGTGATGTTTTTAATGTGATTCTGGTATCCTGTTTATTTCAAAACACATTTTCTAACCGTATTTGCACTGAAAGAGCCCCCTGATCTAGGAATACTTCCATACCACTAGGGAGAATCATGACACCCTTCCCATGACGATGGACTGTAACTCCCATCAGTCGTTAGCATAGGCAGTAGTGGTGGAAATACTGGAAATTACAGTTCAGTAACATCTGGATGATTCCTACCTCCTATTCCAGGTGATGCACATACCTTGTCATATTCTGTATTGCTTTCCATTGCAGAAACCAGTGAAAGAAAGAGGATCATATCTTGTGTGAAGTCGAAGGCTTTCATGGCCGGCATCCATAGTTTTTTGTGGGTTTTTCGGGCTATGTGGCCATATCCACTTAGCCCGAAAAACCTACAAAAAACTAAGGACCGTATCTTGTTTCGTATTTGCATATAGATCAGGTGTGGGAATTGTGAGATCCTCCAAATGTCATTGGACTTCAGGTCTTGGCATTTCCCCTTATTAACTATGCTGGCTAGGGATACTGGGAACTCGGACTGTCCTTTAGGTAGTCTTTCTTTTCTTTAAGTGCACACCTTGGGCTTTTTTCATAATCTTGTGTGTTGGCTTTCTAAAAGGTGAAAAATGGTGCATATTCCTGAAGACCAGCCATAGAGGGAATGAGGTTAGAAATTTGTGTATGAACCTGTGGTGTGCTACAAACTATTCAAATAATTTTGGTTATATTTGAACCAGGGCACAATAAATTTGGTTCCTAGGTGCTTCTGCTATGTCATTGCCCCCCCCCCCCCCCACGCATATCAGGTTTGCTTGTGATCAACATTAGTTTGTGGCTGATGGATCGTCTTCTGGCCATAAAATGTTATCTGTGCTGGCAACTCACTGAAATTCCCAGGAAGAGCAACAGCTTCTCAAGGGTGTTGCAAAGTGTTGACAGCATTGTTGTTGCTTATCCCTTCACATCAATATACATGGAGCTTCAGAGACAAAAATGAGGCAGTTTTCTGCCAGAGATGTTTCTGGAATCCAGTGTTTGTGGATTCTGGTAGGAATTGACCCAGCTATATGTACATCTCCAAGTCCAATGTTCAGCGTGGTTTCACACTTCCTGCATAATTCAGTGGAAACTTCAGAAGAACAGTATCAAAAATATGGAACATCAAAATTTCAGTTCTGAGGTATATATTCAAACGTGCATTCTACAAACATGAATGTAATTTTTTTGTCTGTCAGAAAAGTTTAAGACTAATGTGGAAACTGGGCAGAAGAAAAGTGGGAATGACTAGAACTACAGTGGTTTTTCTGTCCCTCCTTATCATCTTGACCTGTTTAGGAAGAAACATAAGACCTGTCTCTTCCAACAGGCTTTCCCCCATGTGTCTTGACATATGTTCCCCATCATATATGCTGCTTTCCAGCTAGTTTTGCTTTCTGGCTATGGTTTTTAGTTCTGTGGTTTTATTGTGTTTTTAATTCTGGAATGTTTTTATGACGTTTATATACTGTTGTCTAAATTGTATAATGTTTTATATCCTTGTTGTAACCCACTTTGATCTCTTTTGGAAAAGCGGGCTATAAATAAACAGTATTATTATTATTATTATTATTATTATTGTTATTATCTTCCTCTCTAAAAAGCTTACAGTCCAAGAGGAGAGGAAAGTGGCAAAATGGCAATGTGAGAAAATTGTTCACATCTAAGTTTGACAGTATTAGAAAAAAGTAGGGTATGTGAAGGAGAAATAGTGCCACTTTTCATCTCCTCTTGGACTGTAAACAGAAATAATCCAGTTTGACACCACCTCAACTATCCTTGCTCATTGCTAGGGAATCCTGGGAATTGTACTTTATTGTGGCACCAGAGCTCTATGACAGAGAAGGCTAAACGTTTCACAAAACTACAATTCCTAGAATTCCCTAGCATTGAGCCAGGGCAGTTAAAGCGGCATTGAACTGGATTATTTCTGCAGTGTGGATTGGAGCTAAATTCAAGAATTTAGAAAGTTTCCTTTTTTCAGGCTACAACTTTTAAGAATCACTCACCCATAATAACTACTGTCTGTAGAATTCTGGGAGGTGAAGTCCAACCAAATATCTTCATACCCTCCAACTGTCCCAGTTTTGCTGGGAAAGTGCAAAAGTAGTTTGCACTCTGTGAACTCAACAAAAGGGAGATGAGGAGAGGAAGGAATGATCAGGCAGAAGGAAACTGATGAATGTTCTTCCTTACTGATAACTTCTGCTTTCTTGAACACACTCTGATGTTGCTTGACCAGGCATGTATAGATTTCCATCTGTGAAATGTTAGAGGAGATGTATCTTTTCCTAACCCTACTAAATGCCACACTGTCCGAAGCTGTCCATCTTTACTACGAGGGTGGGGCGGGGGGAGAGAAGCCTATACACATCAGTGCAGACTTGTCTGTGGCATTTAAACTTCCAGTGATCTGAAATTGCCTTCCATGCTTTGGATCAGTAGAGCTGTTTCTATTTCTAGGGATCGTATCAAAAACAGCATAAACCTATCTATGTTTTAAATTGTAACCATTCTGGGCCTGATATCTGGTGGCAGTGACAGGACTTGAATTAATGCATTTCATGCTCACATAAATGTATTTCCCCCTTATTCTAAGACTTCCTAAATTATACGTAGTTCTGTTTCATTTGGTATGTGTGGGTTTTTTGTTTGTTTAGCAATCATAGAATAGTGGGCACAGTGGGGCAGGACTGCCATAGCAAGAAAATGGAAAGTAAAAAACGTGCAGCATGAAAGCTATACTTAATATTAGTGCTTTCTGTGAATCCTGAATTACAAGTCTGAAGATAAAACCTAGTACAATTTGATTGTCTACCTCTGGTAACTTGTCTCATAATATGTTGCACAATAAATTTATCTCTATTTGTCCTGATGAGAATCATTGTCATACTGTATGTACTAGAAACTGGATAATGCAAATGTAAAACAAACTCTGTGGCAACCCTCCTCAATGGTTTGCCCTCTGGATATATGGATGTGGTGGGATGGTAGGGGTTGTAGTACAACACAATTTGGAGGGCTTGCTCCATGGCAAAATATAGGTTTAGGAAATAACTTTATGGTAAAAAGAAGAGGTCTGTGCTCATTTCAAACATTTTCCTTAATGATTAAAAAATGTTATCTTCGAAATGCATGTGGTTGCTTTTGATGTGCGGGAGAAACTAACCTAAATTGAAAATAAAAGACTCAATGGAAATGCCATTCATTTGGTTGGAATGTTACATGCAGTCAAATGCAGATCTTCATTCACATGCAAGTAATCACACTTAAATCTGGTTATTCTTTTGAATATAATGTAAAATAATCCAGAAGAAATAAACAAAGTGTGAGTGTGTGTGCTTCTACTAGCTAGATGTCACTGAAAAGAAAATGAAAGCATGTGAGTGATTTCTAAATTGTTCCAGCTGGGAATTAGAAAGCATTACACCAACAGTTATGTATTTGGGGCAGAATGTTCAAAACTAGCTGAAGTATTTGACACCAGGTCTATAGGTACTAAATATTCCTAAAGGAGTCTTTGTGGTCTTCATATTCTTGTTCTTTCCCTTTGGAGTTCAGGAATCTTACTCTGAGTGCCTTAGAGTGCCTTGCCTATTTTTTCCCTATAGCATGAACCCTTCGTATCTGCTGGGGTTTGGTTCCATGCCCTTCCATGGCTATAACATCTGTGGATCCTGAAGTCCCATTAAATGCAATAGCATAGTAAAATGATGCCCTTTACATAAAATGGCAAAATGTAGGTTTGCTATTAGGAATTTACATTAAAAAACAAATCAAGCCATGGATGGTTGAACCCATGGATAAGGCATCCATGCATGCAAGAGGCTGGCAGTATGTGTATATGTATGTGTATGTGTATGTGTATATATATATATATATACACACACACACACACACACACACACACACACACTTCCTTTCCAGGCAAGCATTCTCTGATGATGTTAGCCACAGATGCTGGCAAAACGTCAGAAATAAACTCTTCTAGAACATGGCCACATAGTCCAAAAACCCCACAAAAAACTATTTTCAAATATTGTTTGAGCCTTTTCACAATCTCCTAAAAGCTCAAGAAGTGTAGAAATTGGGGAGGAAGTAAGTAAAATTATTTGTCATGCATACTTTTGTATGGATCACAGTCTTATATTTGATTTATAGTTGAAAGAATAGATTTAGATATCAATATACAGTTGACCCTCCATATCCACAGATTCTTTATCCATGGACTCAGCCATCTTGAAAATATTCCAAAAAAATATGAACTCCAAAAAGCAAACCTTGATTTATCTATTTTATATAAGGGACACAATTTCATTATGCCATTGTGTTTAATGGGACTTGAGCATCCATGTATTTTGGTATCTGTGAGGGGGATCCAGGAACCAATGTCCAAGGGCCCACTGCATAGATTCAGCCAGTAAAAGTAAGGAAGATAGGGATTAGCAGCTGTCATCCCCTAGAGTCAGATCTGAACACTGGGCTATTAGTGTCCTAATTTAGAGTTCAGAGAAGTTCATGAAGGAATCTTAAGTGTTTACTTCAGAATTAACAGAATCCTGCTTTGAGAGATGTTCATGGTGTATGTGAACTACAGTTTTGTCTGCTTGCTCCTGAAAGTGATTTTCCATTAAAACTAGCCTGAGATATTTGTCTCCTTCAACAAATGGGATTGCTTAAGTGTTTTAAAAATAACTTCTATATTCATATTTTTACTATTGTTTTTGCATTGTTTTTAACAAATTGTAACAGTTCCATTATTGGGCAAAAGGTCGGACTTGAATCAATGAAATAATACAGTAAGAATCAGGCCATATATGCTGTAAAGAGGTTTAAGATTATACACTAGCAATACATTTCTTCCACAACTGTGTAATTAAAAAGCTCCCGAGAAATGCACTCATTATGAGTTGGTAGTAAAGTCAAAAGAACAGATACACTCTGTTCTCTAAGATACTGTTCACTTGGTGTATCGCTTCTTCAAATAATTTCCCTCCTCTATCTGAATAAATGCAATTTGGGATTAACACTCTTTATACAAGAGATATTTGACAAGGTGGTTATGAATAAAATGCATAATATTAAATCTTCTCCTGCAGTGTACAACATAATCAAATCAAAAGAATTTGCAAGGACGTTATATATTGATTCTTGTTGTATTATCCAAATTTGACCTATATTGTATCCTAATTAGTATATGTAAAGCGGCTGATACTGGCGGCTATATTCCAATAACATTGTACTGCAAATCAGAGGTGTATACCTATTGTCTTTGATTATCCCTAGACCTGAATCCAATTTCCTTCATGGTTAGACCATTTCTAAAGTGAACCTGTTTTTGCAATCCTGCTCCTCTGATTTCAGTTTATTTAGTCCTTAGTTGCTCTGATGTGACTGAGAAGATCAGATCTGAGAGCTTTACAGATCCTGATTACTAATGAAAACCCACATGCGAGGGCACACACTTATAGCACTGTGATATTAGGTTTCGACATGTCTGCTAATACATATGTTCCTATTTATCTAAGAATGTCTTCTGTTCCTCTAGTTTAGAGCTACTTATCATTGCACTTCTCTGGGATACTGTCATGCCCTACTTCCAGATCATGGAAATAAAGACTGAAGTAGTGGACCTGTTGGGACTTGCTGCTGAACCAGAGCAGGAGGAGGTTCCAGACCCACAAGTCTCAGATATAGACCAGAGTACAGCACCACCTCTGGCAGAGAGTCTTTCCCATTCAAATACAGACGACTACTTACCTATACAGTACCTACCTTCAACAAAGGGAGTCAACAAAGGGCCTGAGGTCTTAGAGAATTTAAAGGAAGAAACAATTAATTAGGCAGCAGCTGCATTAAGGTAATGATCAATAAATTTGCAGGTCTTTCCTCCATATGTTGTCAGAGTTATCTGATCTACTTGGTTCCCTGTTGTGTTCTTGAACTCTGTGTTTGACCTGGGCTGTGCTTGTTGACTCCTGGTATCATTTAATCAATTTGGGTATTGAGGAATTCTCTTTCTGGACCTGAAGTTTGTGAATGAACTTTTGGGACTTAAGTCTTTTGTTTACTAAGGGGCTGTACAGACAGTCCAAAAGGAGCGGATGTATGCTGCCCCTGGATGCTCAGGGTTGGAGAAGCATCCAAACTCACCAAAAAGGAGCTTCTTTTGCCGGCACTGCAGGAGTGCCATAAGAGTCGCATCGCACGCTCATGACGCTCCCCGTGCATGGTGCCGTTTATGCGCCATACATGAGCGATGTCGTCATGGCACTCCCCATGTAAATGGTAGCATGCCAAGATGGCACCTGTGACACATTGTAGAACTCAGGAGCATGCAGACGCTTCGCTTTACCGAGCTCTACTTTTGGTCCCAGGCCAGAGCAAAACACTGATCTGTACCAGGCCTAAGTAAAGTACTGAACTGTAAGCTGCTCTGCTTCTTTGCTTGCTTATTAATATCAGCCATGTTTTATCAGCTATGTAGTTGGTTGCTCAGACTGTGTTTGGAATAGGTACCTTAATGCAGGCTTATAAAAAGACACCCTGGTTACTCTGCTCTTGGTAGCTGGAAGGGAAATTGGTTCTTTCCTCACCCATGCTTTCTGTATGTGATGTTCTGTTCATAATTTTTAGCAGGGGCCTGAACTAGCTCACCAAGAATCCAGATTTATTCTGTGGAAGCTCTGTTCCACCCCAGTGGAGAAGCCCTGTCTTTGAAAACAAGAGATAAGAACCTACGCTATCTTTGATATGAGTAATAAATGTTTCTATTCTCAATCTCAACAGTCACCTCCAAGAGGTAGAAGTGTTATCTGAGAGCTGGCCACTTCCATCTCTGTGAGGAGAGCAGGTGTGCTTTTCTTGTGGAATACAGTTTTATAAAATTATGGTTATGGCTGATTGATGGAGATAATTCTTTGGCCTGTTACAGACTGCCAAAATAAAGCTGCTTCGGGTCTCTTTGGAGGTATGCTGTTTAAATGATGCATGCATCCTAAGAATCCTGAAGCTGCACCAAAGCTTCACTCCAGTGCTTAGGAATGGAGTGTGGCTTTGGCGCGACCTCCGGACTCTTAGGACCCATGCATCATTTAAATACATACCTCCAAAGAGACCCGAAGCAGCTTTATTTTGACAGTCTGTAACAGGCCATAGTGCAATAAAAATCTAAAGTTCATTTCTGATGGAAAGTTTTCAGATAGGGCTGGAAGAGACTATTGCTGCATCCTAGGTAGCTGCTAATTATTCCAAGTGCATACCCATAGCCTTGGATTATATTAACATCTGGATAATTAATACATGACTAGAATTTTCCATTGATCTATACTGGCCTGGGGATCCCCCCCCCAATTTCATTTTGGAAGAAAGCAACAAATAATTTAGTAACTTTCTTCCCACTGTGAAAGTCTTTGAACATTGAAGATTTTGAACACTGTTTTGCAGACCAGCTTGTTTTCTGTGCAAAATCTGCACATGGAACATTTGTACAGAAAACAGCACCTTCTGTGCAGGAAATAACACTGACTGCACAGTAAACTGTTTTTCTGTGTAGATATATTGGCCGGCCTCCTGTTAGGCAGTTAGGATGTCATAAGCTAGGCTGATAATATGGTACCACTGCTATGATTATAAATGCCCATGAAACTCACCTTAAGACCCAGGCAGTCACACCATAGGATGAAGTACTGTGGTGCTGGTGAGTTGGATGTTGAAGAATAATGTATTCATTCCCCTCCTGTCAGCTAGCAGTCCAATGAGCAGAAACAGGGGACTCCTGTAGGGTCATGTTGCAACTCTTTGTTGCACAGCTGCATGCGTCTGGGAGAGGACAGAATGTAACGTCTTTCAGTGCTCTGCTTGCCATCACTGCAGAGTTCTAGCCCTTGGTGCAGCTGCCTAAATTTTAGGATGGGTTAGGAAGATCAAATCAGGAGTTTGACCATAGCAATGGCATCATGGCTACATGTCCGATGCAGGGCTGTGGCTAGCATTTTCTGCATAGAAGATGTTTTTGGTTTGAAAGGCCACATACAAACTTTGTGCAGAATGATTCTCAGAGTGTGGAGATTCACATTAGGATTTCCCTTGCTAAGGCTTTTGAAAGCTCAATTTTTTGTTTTTCTGTCATTTCCCAGTATTTTTCAATATTCTTTCCATCCCCCTTCTAGCCAGCATTGTCCCTTGCAGATGATTTAAACTACTGCTCTCGTCACCACCATCCTACAGCTGGTGGGATGTTGAATGCTGTAGATCAACACATCTGGAGGTTGCTTGGATGGTGAAAGCTGATTTACCAAATCCATAAGTACATTGTAATAACTTAATACCTCTGTCATAATCAGAGAGAGTGGCTTTAATGTGCATTTTGACCAGTGGAAAAAAAAATCAGGATGACAGAGTGCATGTGCTTTTCAGAGAGAGACACCTGAGAACAGGGAGAGTGTAATGGTGTTCCCTTTTGGTACATAATATGACCACTCATTGCCAGGGGTGGGAGATATATTGTCTCTTGTGATAATGAGCCCCATATCCCCCTTCTCAAGTGGTTACATTTATTAAATAATGCAATCATTCATTCCATTTATGCCCTACATTTTTCTGACTGGGGGTGGGGGGGGGCAAGGTAGCTTACAGATTTTAAAACAGAAGTTGGATAAATTGTTATATTACAAAGGTTTTTTTTAAATTAAATATGAATACTATTAAAAGCAGATAGTTAAAAAAGCCTTAAATAATAAGTTTTAAAACATACAGTTGACCCTTCTTATACACAGATTTTTTTATACACGAATTCAAGCATCCACAGTTTGAAAATGTTCAAAAAAGTATAAATTTCAAATATCAAACCTTGATTTTCCATTTTTTTTTTATAAGGGACACCATTTTTCTATGTCATTATATTGAATGGGATTTGAGCATCCAAGGATTTTGTTATCCATGGGGGATCTTGGAACCAAACCTCAGCGTATAACAAGGGTCCACTGTAATTGAAAGTATACCAGATAAAAACACAGCATACCACTAAATGACAATTGTACAATCAGATGATGGAAAGGAATAATTCAAGTGTACAAATGTAGAACGTGCCCCACTGCCTTGGGATAAAAAGAGATCCCATCCCTCCTCTTAGGCTGCAGTCATCTGAGACAGTTAGACTACCTGCTGCCCTCAAGATATCTTGGTCTGCAACTCACATAACCCTGAGAGTGCTATGTTGCCTGCCCATATTCTAAGGCAGTGCTTTGGATTTGAATGACTATTGTTAGTGATGGAATAGAGATAATACTAATATATGGATGCATCAATCAGTGGGACTTGCTTTCTAGTCAACATGCTGAGGGATCAAGAGTCTGGAGACAAAGTATGTTTTTCAGAAATGGGTTTTCCTAAATTTCATGCATAATATAGTTGATATTATGGAAGAATCCCATGTTCTGGCAGCCATTGTGATTAAATCTGCAGGATCATAGGCAAAAATGATAGTAGCTCTGCCATGTATTTATTTTCTTGCTCCGTTTAGCTTGAACTCAGATAATGCTTAATCAAGACTTTAAATTGTAGCATTGATTGGAATGACAGGAAAGGTCACCTAGTGCATGAGAACTGAGGCAGGCTGTCCCAGTGCTCAGACAGTGCATGATTGTTGCAGTAAAATGGATTAACATTACAAATTGAAATGTAATATTTCCTGCATCTCAAACAAGTTTCCTTATTGGCGTCTTGTGGCCTTGGATGTTTTGTTTGCAAGATATTATTCATTCCAAATGGGTACTCCTCTCCTTCCTTCACTTATTTTTCATTAAGGCGTATTTAATAGACATGTTTCACTTGGCAGATGCTGTTGGATGGCAACAGGGTTACAATGTGTTCTTCAGCCTTCCTGGGATCTTCTCTCTATTTTGATGCAAAGGCAGATGGTATGATTCTCTTGTAGATACACTATTTTTTTGTTATCACAAAGATATTTTAGTTTAGTAGTTATGTTGATACAATTTTTTCCCCTCCAGATCAGCTGGTGTAAAATTTATGGGCTATCTCAGATTCAAGCACTGACTCAACATAGATCTGCGTAGCTTTAATAATGTACCAGCAGCATGATAATGGAACCAAGGCCCATAGGGCTGAAGCATTGTGACCTTTTGATTAACCGGATGATGATGTCATTTGTCAACTTCCTTTGCTAGCTCACTCTTGTATGACCATTCGCTTGGCTTAATGAATTGAATGTAATGGCATATACTGCCTCTCTTTTGTCGGTGCATGCAAATACTGGGGATGTAAATTTTCACTTATTCCATGCTTGTGTACAAAGAAGAGATTGTTAAAAAGATCTTTCCCCCCACCTCCCACGCCAGGAAGAAACTCTTCTAGAACATAGCCACACAGCCCGAAAAACCCACAAAAAACTATGGATGCCGGACATGAAAGCCTTCAACTTCACAATCTCTATTTTAACCAACAGTTTATTAGCTGAACTGATTGCTTGGAATAGGAAGGGAGAATGCACACCATTTTAAAAAAGAGAATAGTCGAGGTGAGTTACTTGAAAATTAAACGGCAATTGACTATAGTAGCTTCTCAAATATCTTTCCTTGGCAAATGTAGAGGACTATTCTAATGTGAGTGTTCATTACTTCCTGTTTGTCTTTCATTTTGACCTACTGTCTCCTCAACACCCACTTGCCCCCTTAGAGTTACTGCCCAGAATTCTTTTGGTGACAGTTGTTTATTGCAAATTTTAGTATCTCCTTGCACAACTTCCCTAAACACCTTCAGTGCAGTTTCACAGCACCAGTAGAGTTCCCCATGGCCATTTGGTAGGCAACATCTGGCAGCAGTTCAGCTGGGGGAACAGAGGTTCTTCTCCTAGATACATGGGGGAGGTCATGGAATATGCAGTGGTGATAGAATTGGGGGCATACTTATCAAATTTGCAGATAACATCAATTAGGAGGAACAGCTAACACCCCAGAGGACAGGATCAAAATTCAAAATGACCTGAATAGACTAGAAAGCTGGGCCAAAGCTAACCAAATGAACTTCAATAGGGAGAAACGTAAAGTACTGCACTTAGGGCGGAAAAATGAAATGTGCAGATATAGGATGGGGAACACCAGGCTGAATAAAACTACGTGTGAAAGGGATCTGGGAGTCCAAGCAGACCACAAATTGAATATGAGTCAACAGTGCGATGCAGCAGCTAAAAAGGCCAATACAATTTTAGGCTGCATCAATAGAAGTATAATGTCTAGATCAAGGGAAGTAATAGTGCCACTGTATTCTGCTCTGGTCAGGCCCCACCTGGAATATTGTGTCCAGTTCTGGGCACCACACTTCAAAAAGGACATTGAGAAACTAGACCGTGTCCAAAGAAGGGTGACTAAAATGGTGAAGGGTCTGGAAACCATGCCCTATGAGGAAAGAACTCAGGGAGCTGGGGATGTTTAGCCTGGAGAAGAGTAGGTTAAGAGGTGATATGATAGCCCTGTTTAAATACTTGAAGGGATGTCATATTGAGGAGGGAGCCAGCTTGTTTTCTGCTGCTCCAGAGACTAGGACCCGGAGCAATGGATGCAAGCTCCAGGAAAAGAGATTCCACCTCAACATTAGGACGAAATTCCTGACAATAAGGGCTGTTTGACAGTGGAACAAACTCCCTCGGAGTGTAGTGGAGGCTCCTTCTTTGGAGGTCTTTAAACAGAGACTGGATGTCCATTTGTCAGGGATACTTTGAGAGTTCCTGCATGGCAGAGGGTTGGACTGGATGGCCTTGTGGTCTCTTCCAACTCTATGATTCTATGATAGAAGAAAAGTTCCATATAGATACTCTTATAGAACATTATGTTCCATTAGTGTCACATAGGTGTACAGCCTCTGAGTGTTTAATTGATGAAAGAAGATAGGCAATGAAGGATACAGAATGACACAAAAAGAATTCATTCTCCATTTGGGCAAATAATTGGAGACGGTAAACCTTCAGAAATCAAATAAAGTGGCAAAACAGAGTGATAGATGCTCAGGTCTGGATCAGCAGCTGAAAAATAACATCAAAGTTACAGTATAGTGCAGGAAAAATGTATTATAATAATTCTAGAAAGGAAACTTTGCTAAATTGGTAGTAAACAAGAGAACACCATGAAAATGAGATCATAAACATCCAAATCTTATAAGGAAATGGCATGCAGTGTTTAATAAGACACTGTGATTTCACTAACACATTTTTAGGATCAATGATTTTTGGAATGACAATGAAAACGTTGGTCACAATATTGTTGTATCTACTTTATTTATGGTTAAATTTATTATGTGCTGATCCTCCCCGCTGCCCCCTAATCCAGCTTACTTTGACCATGTTGTAGCATTTTTTTGCCTGAGGCAAAAATATGTTACCTCTTCCTTTCCATGTATGAAAGCCAACTTGTCTGGCACTGACTCTTATTTAAACATTGATGACGGGACAACATGTTCTATCAAACCTGTAGGCAGCAGATAAGGTTAAGGGACACGAGGCAGGTCACATACTTCTTTCCCCAAACACCTTCCTGCTCTTTCTAATGTCTGCCATCTGATATCACTTTGCCTAATGTCAGGACTAGCCAGGCTCCGGCAAGTGAAGCATATGAAGTAACCAGAACCTTGAAAAGGCAGAAATGCATAGCATTGTATCTGAACAAACCTGAATCCATGAGTAGTTTCAAGCCCTAGTTTCAGATTCTGGCTTACTAGAGGAACAACAACTGGACATTATGCTAAACTCTGTCTTTGGGGCCCTTTGATATCACACAATTATAGCACTATGACTTCACTTTAAATGCCATGGCATCATTCTGTGGAATCCTGAGGTTTCTAGATTT
The DNA here is from genome assembly GCF_019175285.1 of Sceloporus undulatus. Taxonomy (NCBI): domain Eukaryota; kingdom Metazoa; phylum Chordata; class Lepidosauria; order Squamata; family Phrynosomatidae; genus Sceloporus; species Sceloporus undulatus. The sequence continues at coordinate 161,497,075 of NC_056524.1, forward strand.
AATAGACACTCGAGTTCTCTAGCTGAGAATTCTAAATACCTCTCCCTAAAGTGCAAATTCCATAGTTCCATAGGATGTCATGGTGGTTAAAATGTAATCATAGTGTTATAATTGTGTAGTGTGAAGCAACTACTGGTGACCTTACGATTCTTTTAGTCTGTGTCCACTGGGACAAAATAACGTATCTTTCCCCTGCCATCCTAATTCCAATAAATTCAGACAATGTCGGATCCAATACTGAATTCTGGTGTGAACTGTTCTGATGACATATGGCCAGTTCAGCACTAAAACCACAGTATACCAACCTTAATATGGATTTTAACAAGTTATCTTTTGCTCTGGATGTTCACGGAAAGTCCATAGCCCTCCAGAGTGACACCAGGCAGCTGTTTACAACACATCTTACTGTGTTGCCCACCACCACCACCCCTAGTGTGAGTCACTCACTCTGAGGTCAGAACAAGGTACCAAACCATGTGATTGACACTGGGCACCTCAATTTTGGGCTCAGCGAGAGCAACCTGTGCCAATAGATCCCGGAGCATTCAGACCAATGCAGACAAGGTCATAGTTACCCTAACATGGAGGAGAACCTAAGTGAGAGCTAACACCAGAATTACTTCTCATTGCTGATTGATAAGCCCAAATTCTCAGCAGTTCTAACATAGCAGTTGGTGTGAACACAGCCATGATGTTTGCAACAGGCCTATGAAATCAAGTAAATCGGGAACCTTTTCTTTAGATGTTTGCATATTTGTATATGTGTCAGACATTTGTTTGCAGCATAAGAACAACTTTAGATGAATAAAGGGAAATAATTTTACATCATATATATATTCTCAAATGAAATCTACTCTCAGCAAGCCAGTTTTGTTTTACTTTGGCAGAAAAACATTGTGGTATAAATTATATGTTTTGCTCTCTTGCTTGACTGCACATCCATCAGTCTTCTGAAATATAAGTCCCAAGAGTTGATGTTGTAGTGAATGAGTGAGTCTTCTACACTATTTTCCACTGATCCTTGTTATCTGCTTAAATCCCTCTCTTGTCAAGTGAAATTTTGAGTTATGAAGGAGGTGTTTAAATGACGCGAAGCAAAAAGCAGCTGACCAGGCAAACTGAATGGAACCTAGTCTAGTAGAATATAGTATTTTTATAAGTCCTTCCTTCAAATATTGCACTGTAATATATTTTGAAACTTTCCTCCTCTATTTCAAAATGGGTGCGCCTGTTGAGGAAATATTTCAATGCTAAAAATAGACTCTTATTCTAAGCACATCTGTCTGGCTTAGATTTGATATCTCAAAAAGTGTTCAAGGAAAATATCACATATATGTGATACTTTGTCTTCCCAGGCACATTAAAAAGGTATATGAGATTGGTCTCCAAAATGCAGAATTGTCTGCCAGATATGCGTGCCAAGTTTAATTGCAGTACCTTGCTATACAAAGGGGCATAACCACAATGCAAAAAAGTGGAATACCACACAGATGAGAACATGGCTCTCATTCTTTCTTAGTTCTTCCTAGAGGCAGAATAAGAGGGAAAGGACCAAGAGAAAGAGTACATCCGTTGTTATTCCATATCATCCCTGAAATAGAAATTTAAACTTTTGCTGCTCTTGTTTTTGCCTGAAAACGAGAAATGTTAATGTTTATCTGTATGTCTGTGTAACAGTAAGATTTATTTTTGTCAGTCTCAGCAGGAATTTGAATACTTATAAAACCATTTTTGGTGAGAATAGTATAGTTGCATGAAACTATGGGCCCGAACAGACAGGCCAAAATAAAGCTGCCAGCCACAGATGCTGGCGAAAACTCTTCTATAACATGGGCCCATAGCCCCAAAACTCAACAAAAAACTACAAAATAAAGCTGCTTCGAGTCACTTTGGAGGTATGCTGTTTAAATGATGCATGTGTCCTAAGAGGTCAGAATCCACGCCGAAGCCACACTCTAGTCCTAAGGACTGCAGCATAGCTATGGTGCAGCTTCTGGCCTATTAAGATGTGTGTGTCATTTAAACATCATACCTCCAAAGTAACCCGAAGCAGCTTTATTTTGGCCTGTCTCTTTGGGCTCTATAATAGCTAAAACCTTGTTGAAAGGACTTTTTAAAAACATAAGCATTGGATTCGCTGTTTGCATCTTCTCTATGAATCAGTCAATGTATCTGTGCTTAGCTTCATATTTAAAACAAAATTGGGCAATTTTTGTCCCTTACTACCCCAAATAAGTTGCCATCACTGCAAGTGCAGAAGTTTTGCTTTCATAAACTCCCGATGCTCAAACCTTTAAGAAATCCCTTTTTAAAAATCAGGCAGAATTGACTAAAAATGAAACTGGAAGTTATCTCATGACATTTCCATTAATGTTAGGTGTGCCAGATGATGTAAGCAAGAAGAATGGATCCCCCTCCTCTGCAGTTGCCAACCCCTTCTGTAATTGTAGTTTTTAATATTTAAGGTTGTGACTTTCTTTTTATATCTGGTAGCAATATTTTAAGACAGCCTACTTCAGTGTGGTGCCTGGTAGGTCTGACAACGGATGCTGCAGTGCATCATAGCTGGAGGGACAGGTTAGGAAAGGTTAGCCTGGGACATCTGAACACTGTTCTACTATGAATATTTTATAGGCAATATGGTGTCATACTAACACTGACTGATAACTACAGGCCTTGCTAGTAGTGAAAAGCATGGCTAAGAGTTTGGTTTGCAAAAAACTGTCTTTCCCCCAGAATGGCATGGGAAAGTGAGGGTTTGGCTAGCCCTTTTGTGCTCTCTAGTCTTCTCTGGTGTCCCAAGTGCCCTAAACACACCAGATCCTGTCTGATCTTAGAGTTAAGTGAGGTCAGCCTTGCTTAATACTTGTTTGGGAGATGACCAATTAATACCATGTGCTGTTGGCTATACTTCAGTGGAAGGAAGTGGAAAACCACTTCTGAGTATTCCTCGCCTAAAGAAACCCTATGAAATTCATGGTGCTGTCATATATTTAAGGTGACTTGAAAGCACATACGAGGGGGAGAGAGTGGTGGGGAGAAAGACTTTTGTGCTCATTGGAACCATTGTGGAAGGAAGCTCCTTAGTTTGTTAAATCAATTGATCCTCATATAACAAGCTATAACTCTCAGCCAGGTTTTGAAGCCTCGACAAGATATGAAGTTGTGTGGTTCTTTTATCTGTGCATTTCAAAAATACAAGCAGATCTTAGTTTAGATAGAGGAATGACGAGGGAATGGTTGCTTAAGACTTTGTCCTCTTTCAGTTGTGTTTATGCTAAAAAAAGCTTCATTTTCATATTGTTTTTCCATCCATGGGGAAAAGAGAAGAGACACAGGGGAGTAGTAATAGTTATTATTCTCACTGGAGGAATAACAGAGCATTTGGTATTATCTTATTTTTGAAATCTTAACGCTCCTGGATTGGGGGAAGGATAGCCATGCAGTGATGTCCTAAATTAAACCAAAAGCTTTGCTTTGGCTGGCCAGCTATTGTTCCACAGATTGACAAGTCAAGTGCATGTTGCTTTATGTGGTAGTGTTCAGGGAACAGAGGTAGGTCAAAAAAACACAGCCCAGTCTCCATTTTCTGAAAAAGATGGGAATAGATTACTAGCATTCTCCACTGCATTGCTTTCTAACAAATTCATCCAGCCAGATCTGTCTTTGGATTTATAGCAAGATCTGAAACAGCTAAATTACAATCACAGTTTGGAACTGACGCTATGATCCTTGAAAGAGAAGGAACGTCCTGTGGTTATGACAGAGGCAATGAGCAGGGAATATAATTTTGTAACTGGTGAGTGATAACTTAATCTAGTGAAATATTATCATGAAATTGTTCTGCACTGACTGGAAAATACAGTGAATCTGATATATTTATATGTAAATGCCAGGGTTTCCGACTACTTGACAGTTTTTTGTATTATTTTTGGTGGCTGGATTTCCCTCCCCCACCTTTCCCCATACAGTATCATTCAATAGCTCATGGGACCTTGACGAGTTTCTCTGGCTCATCACAACAAGTTGACTCCTGGCTTTGACTCACCTTATTCCTGGTGTCATAGGTTGATGAGAATTGGAGTCCAGTATCATTTGGATGGCCCCAGTCATGCACTATGAAGGTATTCCTGTGTCTTAATGATTTAGGGAAATCTATGCTTGATTTGTTTTCTTTATTTTTTGTTTTTTGTTTGTTTTGAAACAACAGGATGATGGTCTTCAACAGTTTAAGAGCCTTGTGATGTGTAATGCAACATTAAGCTTTGCTCAGTTTCTCACATTTTGAGGATGACTCAGGATGCTTGAGACTAATTGATTCTTTACTTTTTAATCCCAGGTACTCAAAGACTGTGCAAGAGTGTTGTTTATGGCAGTACAATGCAGCTTGATTCAAATGTCCCCTTGTTTTCTTTGCTTTTCCATTAGGATTTAAAATTTCAAATATCAAACATAACATTTGCAGTATGCATTGTTCCTGTGTCCAAATGTGGAGAGCAATCATTTAACCCCAGAGCCTTTGGTGTACTGAGGTTCAACGTGGAGTGTCTGCAACAATATCACATTTTCCTAAAGCGTCCTTGCTCTAGCACTTTGCAGTGATTTGATCTGTAAGAAAAGATTTTATATTAAAATGATTTGGGCAAGGGGTCACTTGAAGATGCCTACTCCTTTAGTATTTTATCTGTTTCCCACTGCATTAGCACATTGTTGGGCACAAATAGACTATTTAGCTGCTTATCTCGTCCAAGGCTGTGAATGCAACTCGGTTGGCTGTTGTCGCTAGGAAACCAGACTAGCCAATCCGCTAGTGAAGCTTAGTAAAGTCCAGCTGGTGGGATTCAGAACATCTTGTCCTGAATGTTAAAAAGGTTATAGCCACACTCTGTTAAGAAAAAGAAACTTTTACATTAATTAAACCAGAGACAATTATGCATTGTGTCAGATAGGAAGGGGGTAGAGCTTCTTTTGACTCTAGATGTCTTGAAATGTGTCTAAAAATTGTAGTATGAAGTTATTCTACTTCTTTTCCCTGGACTGTATAACTGCCACTTTTGACTTTCCATGTAGCAAGAGAGGAGAGATGCATACTCCCTTTCACTGTGGATTGATGCTGCTAGCAGTTCTTGGCACAGCAGTTGGACAACCACTGCAGAATGTCTGTTTAAGGGCCAAATCAGGTTATGCTTTCACCATATTTCTTTTGGAAGAGGTGCTTCCACAAGTGGGGAAAGGCCTCTGTCCTAGTCCATTATTGTCCTCACCTACATATCTTGGATTTAGTGTGGTTTGTTTTATGGTTGGTCATTGGAAGATAAATGCAGGTTTCATTTGCAAGTCTGATTTCTGAGGCATTTGTCTCCTACTGTGGGAGAAGATGTGTTTAAGTCACAAGAAATCCACACACTCTTTAATATATAATTTGGTTTTCAGAGTCTACTTATACATTTTGTTGAAATAATAGCATGCCATTTCATCTCCTGTTACTTAATACTTTGTGCTAAGTGTGAGGGGAAGTTAAGGATTCCCTCTCAAAGTGTGATCTAGTGAGGATCCCTTCTGCTATGTAGATATGAGCAGGGCCTTTAAGAGAGGCTTCACCTGGTACATCCATCCAGGGCCCAGAGAGCCAAGGAGGGGCCCATGAATTTCTGATGGCCCCTTCTTTACAAAACAAAACAAAACCCAAAACAAAATCTCATAGCCCCTTTGCACTGCATTAGCTGATTAGGTTTATCATTGCTTTGTATAAGTTACAAAGGCGGGTTATAAACCGCCGCTTTGAGGCGGTCTGCCGCCGCCGCCGATTGCTCCGTGCGGGAGCCGCAGCAGCCACACCGCGCGGCTCCCACACGGACCAAAAAAGAAGCTCCAAAATGGAGCTTCTTTAAGCGGCGCCTCTATGACGTCGTGAGGCGCTAGGGGCAGACTTGTGACGTCATAGACGCCATGACACGTGCGGCCGCACAGCGTCCGATACGTAAATATGGTGGCCGCCGTGTGGAACGGCCGCCGCCATATTGTACGTACAGAATACGTACTAGGGTTAGGGGAGTGTGGAAGCACCGCCCCTTCCTAACCCTAGTACGTATTCATTACATACTAAATGGCGGTGTGTAACCCGCCAAAGTATATTGTTATCTAGTCATTCAGATAATCAGAGACAGCACTACATGGTACACATTTAACATCATATAAAGTTAGACCCAGAGACAGTTAGGAAAATGGGCAATCATGGGTTAGTGGCATGCTGTGAAGTCTTACCCACCACAGTTTCCTTCATCCCATCATCCTCTAAAGTTTAACTCGTGAGGACATACTTAGCAATATTTTTTCTTAACATATTAAAGCGATGAAGAAAAACTAGAAATTATAAGAACATCTGATATGCCTACAAGTCATTTCCAACTTATAGCAGCGCTAAGGTGTCCCTGTCGTGGGGTTTTCCGAGGCTGAAAGGATGTGACTTGCTCAGCATCACCTAGTGATTTTCCGTGGCCAAGCAAGGAATTGAATCCTGGTCTCCAGAGTCATAGTCCAACACTTGAACTACTACACCACATTGGCTCTCTATCCATATTTATAGTTACTGTTAATATGATTTTTATAAGAAGAGCATATATTAAAATATTATGGTGGTCCTATGCCCGTTGGTGGCTATGGTGTACTTATCTAAACTAGCACTTGGAGTATTTTGGGTTCATTCTGCCTCCCGTAACCCTGACCCTGGGAGTACAGCCAATATTGTTGCTATACTCCATCACTCTGGGCATGTTTGGATCTGGCTTTTTTCAGATTCAGTTTTAGTACCATGTCAGGGCAATAGCATTTTGTGCCTGAGGCTGGTGGAACAAAGGAACTTGGATATCAATGGAAAAAATAAATTTCAACTTGTAAAACTGGGAAATACTTGTGAGACAACTAAATCTATCACAAGAAATAAGACAGTTCCCAGTGGAAATACATAGGATAATAAATGAACAAGGGCATTGTCTGCAAGAGTCATGATGTGAAATGGGGTTGAGAAGGAGGTAAAGCATCTCTCTGCCCACCCCAGTTACATCAAAGAAATTGTATGATCTATAACTCCCTTTCTGGGAAATCAAAGAATATTGCTGAAACAGACTTATGGCAAGCTTAGCTAACCAGGCGTGAAGAGTGATTAAAGAGATTTCCAACATGTAACAAAGTAAGCCTGAAGTGAAGATGTGTAGTAAATCCTATCCAGAATTGAATATGTGCATTGCTGTTTGACAATATGTGATGTAATGTATATTATACAAATTACATTTGTATGGGTGAACTAAGACATTACATCCCACCAGGCATCTGCTGAAATAGACAGTTGTCTACAGAGGGTGGGAAGGGGGAGGAACTAGGGCTGCTATAAATCCAGCTCCAAGGAATAGCTTCCCAAACACAGTGCTGCCAGAGAATGCTCTGAGAAATAAAATATACAATGGAAAGTACCCATAAATCCCAAATATCCATCGGTTTGCTAGTTTGCTTTGATTTCCTTACCTTCTTTGGGTCTTCTGCCCTACATGGTTTGGGTCCAGGTTACCTATGGGGTCACCTCCTCCCATATAATGGGCCTCATAACTTAAGTCCTCTGTTCAGTAAATTGAACAGATCCCAATGACAGGTTTGCTTTAAGATTTGCCATAAATTGGAAACACCTTGATGGCACATGACATCAACATCCTGTTATGATCTGTCTACATTCATGGATGTGATGTGGCATATCTATCTGAATAAGGAAGAGACCATTCAGCTTGGCATGACTTTTTAAAATGAAATATTTGATAATTTTTTTTAGAAAAATGTTTAATTTGTGTAAATGTGCTTTTATATTTGGGCACAAATCTTCAGTTATGTGAGTCACATTTTTGAAAGCCGAAGCAACCAAACATTTTAAGAATACCACTGTGCAATTCAGCCCTCCCCACAAAAATAAATAATTATATAAAATTTAATAATTAAATTAGTAGTCAATCTGTATCTGTTGATATTACACAACTGTTCCAGATTACACAAGTAGTTGTTTCCAAAAGTCAAGTGTTCTACCATCTGAAAATGCAGTCGCCCCGTTCGCGGGGCAGACTGCTTTGCTGCTGTATAGCGGCAAAAACTACAAGCCCCAGAGTGCTCTGGGGCTTGCCCGGCTCCCGATTGGCTGGTGGGGCCGGAAGGGGCGGCCCTTCCGGCCCGGGGACGCTCTGGGAGCCGGGCTTGCTGGTGCGGGGCTTCTGGTCCTCCAAGGCTGCCCATTGGTGGGCCCGGCCTTGGGGGCGGGGCCCTGCAAATTACGCAGAGGGGAGGGGCCGAGCAGTATAAATTGCTGCTCGGAGGCCTCTCTGCCTCTGTCGGCGCTTGGCTTCGAGCGGTTCGGAGCCAAGCTTGGAGGGGAGATAGCCTTGAGCTTCTCCCGCCCGCCCACCGCTGTTTCAGGTGGTTTTTTTGTCACAACTGTTCGGCAGCATAGGCCAGGATCTGAACGTTGGTGGTACCAGGGCTATGGAGTTCTGGTTTGGGAGTCACAAGGTACCCGGGGGCGATGAGCGAAGGCGTCTGGCCATTGTGGGGGCCAGAACGCGGGTGCGCCTCCCGGTGACTAGGGGCTTTGTGAATTGGGGAACGCAAGGCATGGTTTGCGCTCAAGCGGTGTTCCTTAGCCCCTAGGTCATCCCAAGCACCGGGTAGGGACCCGGCTTTGGATAATCAAGCAACAACAGGTTGTTTGATTGCACAGATCCTGACCTTATGCTTTGTTCCAACCCTACCAATGGTTTAATAAAGTTGTGGCCTTTCTCCCATGTCGGTGTTCTGTGGTTATTTTGACAAGCACATACAAGGCAAAAGCAGTATAAAAGGGAATGTATAAGAGAAGATCTGTTTGATTACAGTGTAATGCTAGTACTTTGTAAAAGGTGAGTGACCAAACCACAGCTATTTCAGAGTAAACAGTTGCTATTGTTTTACTCATTGTTTTCTGGACATATTTACTTAAGTTTTTGATTGCCCTTGAGCAGCTCCAATCATATTCCTGGGTAAGATCTATACAGCTTAATAGCTTCTCTGTGACCAAATAGCTAATGCAGTTCTGAAGATGTAGAGGTAGCCTTTAATGAGAATCTAGTGAGCTATGAATAAATAAAAACAATCCCCATGCATAAAGATGTTTCTCTGTGCAATCCACAGAGCTAGCCTATCATTTGTTATTCAGTAATTGGTGAGTGGAGATGAGGCATTTGGAAGAAGGTATTATTTTCATCTCTAGTTCTCTTCCCTACTGTTTTCCCCTCCAGTTGTAAGGGGGTGCTTTGTCTCCCAGTTTCATTGATCTCCCTGCATGTCCAGATGGGGATCAGGTATTTGGCACCAATTCCACTGGTACCAACTCTGTGTGAGACCCAGTCTCCTAAATTTAAACATTTATCTCCCATCTGTACAAGAGAGTTCCAGCCATCACAGCAGCGTTGATGAATAGTGTTGCCATGGAACACAGAGCAGAAAAGTATAATCAGGTGTTACATGGAGCTGCTTTGATATAATAACTTTTTCCTGGGGTTGTGTTTTAATTTCTTCATTTAATAGTTTGATTCAGGCAATGCATGCATATTATGAGCAGCATTGCCCTCTCAAAAAGGTCTTGTACCTTGGATGAATGAGAAGAACGGATAAGGGTTTTAGATAGAAATATCTTGGAGGAATAAAACTACTTATATAGAGGGTGTTTGAAAGAGAGAAAGAAAATAGGGGTCGTATGTCTATGCTATCTGGATTGTGGCTGGATTCTGGGACGCTATGCAATATGATATCTGCATGGCTGCAAAGTGTGTTGAGCACAGAATTGTGGGAGCCAATTATTCTCAAGTCTTTTTGTGAAAATGTTCAAAGATGAGGGAGGTGTTTGGTCATTGTCTGCAATATTTCAACACCAGGGAGCAATACTGTAGGTATGTTCTGAGGAGGCATCACATGGAATGCTAACAGCATCCTATCTGGTCCAGTAAAACCTCTATCTCTGACCTAACTTCAGATTAACCCATTGCTTGTTTTTTCTGCCTGTTGGTTTCATTCCTTGTTAACATCCAGACCACCAGCTCTGAAAATGAGTGGGGATAAGTACTGTACTTCATGATTATTGTGGTAGACATTTCTCTTTGAAATACAGTACTCTGCCTCCTTGTTGACCTAAACACAGAGCTATTTATTGGGAGGACAGTAGTTCTAGGTTTCAATCCTTGCTTGTTTAATTATGTGTGACTTCTCTGTCTTATAGTATAATACTTTGTTTTTCATTTTATTGATTGTATTCAACTTCAAGACACTTAAGTAATCAGGTGACAAGTGTATTAAATGTTGTAAACCTCTTTGGTTGCTAATAAGCAGAAAGGTGGAGTAAAAATATAAAATATACAGTAAATCCAGTGAGGAATGACATTATTGCATTACCGTTTAACCTAGCAGCAGCTTAACTGGGTGCAGCTGGGACGTGGCATGGAGGCAGGTATTGTCATGCCGAGTCTGAAGGATGACTCAGAGGATGAGCCAGAGCCCCTAGGACCTGAACCTGTAATTGTGGGGCCTGTGGCTGATCCGAGCTCTGATGAAGCAGAGTCTGTGGCCTCTCCAAAGGTTCAGCAGCCACGTCTGCTTGGGGCCAAGACTGTGGACATAGAGAAGGATCTGGGAAGGGTGTCTACTTCCAGGGAGCATTGAGCCAAAAGAGAGAGCCTATGCACATTACTGAGGCTTTATCAGAAACACATTTGTAATCAGACACACTTGAAGGCCTGCTGCCTGCCTATTTAGG
>NC_056524.1:161507903-161606174 GCF_019175285.1 Sceloporus undulatus
CAGCTGGAGCATGTATGCCTCCTCGCCAGTGATTATCTGACTTTCCTAAAGGAAAGACTTTGTTTCTAGTTCTCCTGGCTTCTTGGAACAAACCCCTGCTTCTTAGACTGCTGACTATCTTGATTATCTGGAACCCTTGACCTTGGACTGCCTTATTGACCTGACTATCTGATATCTTGAATCTCAGACTATCTGACAACTCTTTTGGTAATCCTTCTACTGATACTGCCTTTATTCTCCAAGACTGTGTTGCTTGCACTGACTCTGCTATCTGGGGGTTTGTTTGTTTAAGACCTAGTTGGCTTATCAGCCATTTGGCTGCTTTCCTGGACAGGTATTATCACATTATAAATTGCTGCCAAATCACTGGGCAGCATCATCCCACGTCCCAGATGTGCTCAGCTGGCCTGTTTTAAAACTTGGGGAGCTTTCATTTTCAAAAAAAGGGCCAGCTGAAGATGACTGGGACAAGGGATGCTGGTGCTCAGTGATTCAGTGGCAATTTACAATGCAGTAATCCCCATCTCCATGCTGCTTCCTGGCTGCAGCCCCTTAGGCTTCTGCTGGGTTAAAATGTAATGTGGTAAGGTTCATGAGTGAGAAAATAGAGCAGTACCTTTCATTTGCCTTGTGCTCACCCTCTGGGTGGTTGAACAGATTTGGTTCAGAGGGAGATGGCAATGTGATGGAAAGAGAGAGAGTAGGCCAATCAGAAAGGTAGACACTAAGGAAATTTTGCCAAATCCCTCCCCATCCCATCCCAACCCATCCCATCATCCAAAATTAGAGCTGGCTGTCTAGGTCACCCAAGGGAGAAAGTGTACAAATCTCTAAATAAACAGTGTACCATCATTGCCCACATATGCATCTGCACTAAAGCCTATCATGGATGTACTGAATAACCTTTAGAAGTCATAGTATCTGAGTTAAAAGGGTACTTAAAATGGTTAATATTTTGGAAAAAAATGCTAAAAATATATCAACAAGAACTGACTCTGTTCTTCATAACTTTTAAACCTATGATTAATTTCTAGTATGCTGTCCGCCACCGCCTGAAACTCCATTACCTGCATTTATCATCAGCCTCACATTTAACAATTAGTATCTCTGTTTTATGTCATTCTCTTTGAAATTGCTCAATAAATTAGACAAATGTTAAAATTAATTATAAGACTCTGCAAACTTCTCTAACACTGAACAATAATTTTAATAAAAATATCAATTGTCTTTTCTTCATAGTTAATATTGCTTTTACCTTGACATCAATTAGGACCCACATGAATTTGAGAATTTCTAATAACAGGTACTTTTTACCATCTTAATGAACAGCTGAGAAAGAAAGAGTGATTAAAAGGCACTCAGCCTAATATCAAATTTCTTTGTAACAGATCTAGAAAAGAAATGGATGGGTGGAAAGACAGGGTTAGATCATACTTTATGGTTGCAGTGTCAGGTGGCAGCTTGCATATGTGGATTTGCAGACAGTACTTCTGTGTTTTACCTTCTGTGACCTCAGCACAGTGCTTTTCAATGGACTCCATTCACACATTCAGTTGTGAGTAATCAAGTGCTGAATAATCTAATTATAAGAAATTACATAATGTATAGCTGAATCAGCCCTGAGATTGCCAAATAAAACAGCAGCTTTGCAGTAACAAGGAGTGTTTCCCTTTTTTGCAAATTGGTGCTTCCAAATTTTGATAGTTGTATTCTTATGTCAAAGATTTCCCCCTTAAAAAAAGCTTTCGGAGCATGTGGATTGCAGTGAGAGAGGAAAGAAAAAAAAATGATTTTCCTTGCTGTGGAAATAACAAAAAAAAAAAAAAAAAAAAGTATCAGTGGATACATCCCTCTGTCTAGAAAAGGAGAGGGATGTAGCTATCTAAAAATATCTGAAGATCTCTTTAAGGTGAGACATATAAGAAGAACAAAAAGGCTGGGCAAGATATTGTATCAGGTGTATGTCTGGTGGGTAGCTCTACTCTGTAGATACACCTATTGGACTGACGTCCCCCCCCCCAAATCCACCATTCAAATTATGCAGCCCCACTTCCAACACAAACATTTCCATGTCACTGGAGAGCATAGGGTGGTGATAGAGATATGTCCCATTATTTTTCTGTAGTTGGATACACTGCAGGAACCTCTGGCCAAATGACACCCTTGCAATGCATCTACCTACCAGGAAAGAACTAGACCCATTTTTGGTGATCTCTCCACTCCAGCAATTTTACATGTCTAGGAAATTGTATAGCTTCCAATGGAGCCACTGACCTCTGTGTGCTTTCCACCAAGCTACAAGCTCACTCTGTGAGTTGTAACACATTGTTGGATAATGTGTATGTGATCAAGGCCTGCAATCAAGTTTCTCAGCATAGAGGTAGAGAATGTACACACCCTTTGCTTAGTATCATACAGTGTGATATATCTGGTATGTTAGTGCCACATGTAAGTAGGTCCATATTGTTATTGCTGAACAGGTAAAGAAAATTCTTCAGTTCTCAAAATGAAATCAAACATAGACAAATGAATACAGTGGTGCCTCGGGATACGAAATGATCGGGTTATTACGAAATTTCCGGGATACGAAAAAGTTGGATTGGCAAAAACTGTTTCGGGTTACGAAATATTTTTCGGGTTACGAAATTCATTTCGGCACGAAATTCAAATGCTGCAAAGTGCAGCTATAGGCTTTCCAGTGCTAACGGAAAAGTGTTTCGGGTTACGAAATTTTCGGGTTACGAAAGGAATGGTGGAACGAATTAATTTCGTAACCCGAGGCACCACTGTAGTTCTTTGAAACACTAATGAAATTAACTTTCTCCTTTTATTATTACGGTTTGGGAACTGCAGTGAAGAAGAAAAAAAATCCCACAGATTGTGAGTTGCTAGTACTGTATATCCCATCACCAGTTTAAGTTTTGTAGAAGGAAGGCACATTAATAAAGCAAACAAATTATATGTGGAGAGGTTTTTTAACCCTCGATCAGTAGAAACAGCTATGAACTGGAAGGGAAAAGCAAAAGCTGCTTAAAATGTTTGTAATCATACCAGAGACAGAAGCTGCTTTAAGGGAAAATGTCTTTGGGATTGTGATGGTTAACTGGGCCTTATACATGTTATTCAGGTAAAAAAAAGCAAAATTGAAAGTATTCCAATACATAGCAGTGATCATACTTTATATAAGTGACTGGTGATGGAACTTCATGTTTGAAAACTGGGATTTCCTCAGTCACTAACTTGGCACCTCAAACCCCAAGATTAAATGAAGTCTCATTAACTGCAGTGTAACATCTGTGTTCTTAGTGCTAGTTATGTAGGAAACTCCCCTTGATAAATTGCGGATCACATAGATTATTTATTATAGAGGATCTTTTCATAGGTTTGTCAAATTCTCACCAGTTTTTAATTCTTCTGGGGAATTCCACTCCCTCTTTCTTTAGTTTAATTACTGAAAAATATAACTTTTCAAATGTGCTGTTGTCCAACTAATCAGAACGTTAGTGGGATGAGTAATGTATTGTATATTGGGGCATTTTGCTTTATTATTTCTGTACTGAAATAGGAACTAAGGAAATGGGTTTTTCTCCCCATCCCGATCTGTGATAAGTGGAAATCTCTGCTAGGCAACAATGTTTTTGAAAAGTTTCTTCTTTTTAACCAATAAATCATAATGTAAAAGAACCTATGGGCAGGTAAGCTAGTAAAATGGCTAAATATTTTTAGTTTTATTTACAAAGCCAGGTTTTGCCAGTCTCTTAAAAGTGCATCTATACTGTAAAAATAATGCAGTTTGACACCACTTCAACAAGTGCTGTAGCTCCAGACCATGGAATCCCAAGAACTGTAGCTTTGCAAGGTCTTACCCTTTCTCTGCCAATGAGTGCTAGTGCTTCACAAAACTATTAATCCAAAGATTCTGTAAGATACAGCCATGGCAATTAAAATGGTGTCAAACTGCATTATTTCTACAGTGTAGATACACCCTAAATGTTATTTTGCATGTACCACATATCATAGGGACTGCACTGTGAAATATTTTCTATCTTATATTGAAAAATGTGCATTTTTCAACACTGAGAAAATGTATCCCTTATAGCATATTAAAGTCTGAAAGGAACATCAAAGGTCTTAATCTTCTACTTATTAGCTACTATACTACGATGCTGTATACTTAAACCAATACACACACTCTTATGTGCCTCCTTTTATAAATCATAAATCTCCTAATGAAGTGAATTCCAAATATTCCCTGGTGACTCTTCACTCATTTTACTGCACAATAAATGTTGTCATTACACATTTGTATTAACTTCCTGGATCTTTGCATTGCCTCCTCCTTCCTCTACTCCCCATTTTATTAAGTATCTGAAGACTGTGTTCCTTGAAAGCATTCCATATTTAAAATATTTGCGGTATGGGCCACAGTTAAGCTAGGGGATTTGTATTGATCCTATATGGGAGAAAAGCAGGCCATCAAATACACAAACAAACAAAGCCACACATTCTATGCTTGTCATCTTTAGTTACAATAACTCATGTGCACTAAAACCATACAGGCTTAATAATGCTTATTTACCTCTATCCCAGTCTTTTTGAAACACACAATGTGAAAACATTTCTTGTAGATATCTGAGGGCTTAAGGAGATTCTTTACAACTCCACTTTGCTATTTTGGGGAAGAACTGGATGGCTTCAGTTGGGATCACAGTAGAATTGGTGGTGGTGTTTGGTGGGAGGTTGGAGCCAGGTTGGTGGGTCACCTAGTTCACTTGTTTGTTCCTGGCATGGAATAGTAGCTCCCTTGTTCACATCAGCATCCAGAAAAGGTAGTATTGCCTTTCTTTTCACTTTTTTGGATTTGGTGTTTGTATGGACACATTGGCAGGCTGGCATTTCGCCTCTCCCTTCTCTGTTGACTTCACTTTATAAAAGCACAAGTGGGCAATCAGAATGAAGGAAAAAACAAAGGCTATTTGATTAAACAAATATGTGACTATGCACATGCATTATGAAAAAAAAATTAACACCTGCAGCAGTGGACTTAACATAAACCAATATGCCAGACACATGCACATAGTAGGAAATACCCCTTTGCAATGACATGGCTACATCATTAACGTCCCATGAGACATTCCAAACTATTTTCAGTTTGGATTAAAGCAGGTGTGTGTAACAATAAAGCGGTCAAACCTGGGCAGAGGTATGGAGCAGTGGAGCTAGGATACAGCCCTCATGCATATTCAGCTGTAGACAGCTCAGAGAAAGGTCTCTCTTTCAGATCACAGTTCAGCAATCACATGAAAACAAAGCATCTAATCTCTGTTCTTTAGGAGAGAAATTTGTCTAAGACTTTGTATTCTGCTTTCTAAGGCTCTAGAAACTGGGCTAGATGGAAGCTATTCCTCTTAAACATTGAAAGAATTCATAGGAAGCTGTTTCTCCTAAAAATATGAACTAGTGTCTATTCACATGTCAGTCCACAGTGCTTTGCATTTCAGATGCTCAGATGAGGATGTCTCCTTTGGATGTCTGTCTCAAGTGCCAGATGTGTCCACACATTAACCAGCTCTCCACTAATACTGGGATGTATTGAGAGAGAAGGGCAAATGGAATAACCATAAATACTTTTATGGCCATGGTTGTGCTAGAATCAAAAATCACTGCCTGCAACCAAAATTCTTTAGAGTTTGCCAAGGTTTCTTGGAATCCACACCTGAATCAATCTGCAGATCAAAACCTCACCAAAAAACATTTGCTGTGGAATTCATTGGCATTCCCCAAATTTTTAAAATCTGTATCTAGGGATCCTGATGAATCCTCCATAGGTTTGATAGTTGCAACACCAGAATACTGTGGACCAGGACATTAGGAAGGCATAGGTCTACTAAGTGTTGTATCAGTAATCCATCCTTGTGCTTTATAAGAACACAATAGTTAAACTGGAACAGGTCTGCATGGGAGTGTCTTCTGCTTTCAGTATAGTATTTTTTCTGAGACCAACATTTAAGATACATTTTGAAGGAGCTGCTTTTTAATGCTCCTTTTTTGCTGCACAGCACCATCGCACAGTTTGGTTGCTGCAGCGCTGCTGCGGAGCAAAGAGAGGCACCTCCCTGGCACCTCTTTCTGGCGGTCTGTACCCCACCTATGTCTGTGTGGCTTCAAAATTTGTCACCGCATCTTGTCCAATGAAGAAAGGATGGCCCTTCATCATGTCTCGAGCAGTGTGATACAAGACCCACAGATATGTGGTTGTATGGGCTAAATGAGCCAAATGAGCATTGCAGGGGTTGGATTGGATAACCCTTGTGGTCTCTTCTAATTCTATGATTCTGTGATCCTATGAAATCTTATTCGTACAGACTAGATGAGTGAGTCCAAGTGGTTCCATTTAGGCAGACTTGCATGAAAGGTCTGTGTCCTTACATGAATCTGTCCACCTGTTATCAGTGCTCCTTCTGTGGATATACAGTTTGAGCCATTTATCCATAGGACCGGTAGCCACAGTTTTACTTACCCATGTCTTAAAAAAAAATATGGTGCCTCTAGACATCTGAAGGTCCTCCAGAATGACTCTATGGTCAACTTCCACTGGAAATAAAGGGTCCACTGTTGTCCAGAACTTTCACTATCCACAATAAGTCTGGGAATGTATCCTCCATGGATATGAGGTTGTACTGCACTAACCCAAACAGATTAGGCAGGTGATGACTCAGGAAAGCTACTTCTTTTTGATAATGCCCCAGCTATGGAACATCTTTCCTGGACTACTCACTTGTAGTTTTAGCTAGTGTTCCTTGTAAATCTCTGGACATTCCCAAAATGGGCATACCCTTGTATATCATATGTGTCCTTGCTCTTCTTATTAATAGACCAGGAAGTCCAACAAATCTCTCCTCTTTTCCTAGTCACACTAAGATTTAAATCCCATTTTATGAGCAAATGTGCCAAAAGAAGTTTAGCAAAGTCCACTCTTTCACATGCATGCAGATTTTGAATATGAGCATGTACCTGAAGGATTGTTAAGGGGGGGGGGGGCAACTAATTTTAGTCTGTGTGCTATACGCACCTCCAATATGTAGGCTTTTTTAAAAGGTATTGTAAAAAGATCTCTCTATAAAAGCATTTTGAAAAATCTCACTGTTGGGAAATGGACTGCCTTTTAATAGTCCCTTTGTCTGTTTTAGCATTGTTCTATCATGGATTTCATTGCATTTTAAATTGGGGCAATAAGGCTGTTACTGGGCAGCCACCTAAAGCTGGCAGAAGTGAAGCAGTTTTAAATCTCAAGGACTGCAGCAATGCTGTCCTTCAAGAACTGCACTGCAATGTCAGGGTGAGTTACAGTAGGGAAGGAGATGTGCCTAGTTTCTTTGAAGAGCTCCCTAGATGTTCTAGAGGAGTCCTATTTAGTGTACAACACTGTGTCTTGGGGACCTGGGTCTAAGGTTGCTAATGTGTCATTTCAAATTCAAACTTTTGGAGCAGCTCTCTCTGTGTGTAATGACTGTGTCGATGGAAGCCTCAGGAAGAAATGGTGGTCGGGTTTATGTGCATGGAAACACAACATCCTACTATCCCTGTGTAGTCCAAAAGAGGTACCTGGTTGATTAAAAGCACATTGTTTTTCATATACCTGTGCTACTGCTACCACTATCATTTGCTGGCACAATATGTATCAAACCTGTAGTTTCATCTCTCTTTCTCTTACCTTGTAGCACTAACTTCCTTTCTGTAGTGATGATTGCATTTTCCTAGGAAAACAGATGGCACTGAAATGAGTTGATGTTCAAAAAGACAAAAAGGAGCTAGGAGCTATAAGGCTTGTAGTAGAAACCCAGGAAGGTATGTAACAGCATCAGCAAAACAAGTAAAGGAGAGAGATGAGAAGACTAAATGCTTTGAACCACAGTCCATAGTTTTTGACTGTGGAGGAAGGACTGTGGAGATGCCTTGCACTATTCCTGTGAGCTGTCCTCCAGGATAAAAGCAAATAATAATTTGTGTGCCTAAAACCCTCCTATTTAATGGCCAAGGATGGATAATTTTGTGAAGACATGCTTATCTTAGCTAATTCAGTGCTAATTCTGTTCCACCCCAATTCTTACATCATATTGCATTTTTTGACTGCATGGAAGCCAATGTTGTTCACATTAAAAAAAACCAAACAAACCCTGTTATGCTTGTACCTCCCCTCCAAAGCACAAGTGATTCCTCTTCCAAATGCTTTTCTGCACCTCCCCAGTGCCCCATTTTTTTTCATGCAACATTTCCCCTCTCCCAACCTATTGCAAACAATGGCTTTGTGTGGATTTTGAGCACAAACTGCATTCCAATCTGTGTTTGAGTTTGAGAGGTGCGAGTATGGTAATTTTGCAGTTTTGGGTAAATTCATATCCAAACCAAACTGAAATAGAATGTTCACCTATCCTTTGCAGAAGTTTGAGAGTTGTTTCACATCTAGTCTAATACTTTGATGGATGCAAGGTGTCCAGTGGTATCACCCATTGTAGGCAACTGGCCCATTGTCAAACTGGTGTTGTTAAGAAGCTTCTTCAAACTTTCAACCAAAATTTAACCTCCCCATATGTACACAAAGAGGGGACCTAAGAGGCCGAACTCCCCAGACAGCCTAGAGAGAGGTTTACGCATGCTCAGTAGGCTCAGAAATTTGGCTGATTCTTGAAGATGGGAATGAAACTGGGAAGTGAAGGAGACGGAATGGAGTATCCGAGAAGGAGACATGGCTGCAGAGGACCACTCCCTGCAGCAATATTTCTTGCAGCTCTTATTGTATTCTCAAAATCAGTCTTCTTTCACTGGCTGTTCTTGCAAAAATAAACAGAAATCTTTTTAGTGTGGTTTATTTCCCATTTTATGAAGAAACTTTATACTACTGAGCCACATTACTTTCTAATTCTTCCGTCAGTTTTTCACACTCAAACCTAGTTTGCTGAATGCATATTAAAATGATGCATTTGATCAATGCATCAGTTGACCACTTGATGGCATTGCTACGTTGCATGGGAATTTGTATTGCTGACTCCAAATCTAAGAACTCATTTTTACTTCCCAGGCGAGTGAACATATTCAGCATTTTACTTCAGACTGCTATTGAAGGAAGAGGGCTATTTATTAATAAACTCCAGTAAATGAAATGAAAGCTTCAGTGCTACTTTTCCAAATCTTCTTCTCTTTCCTTGGTTTATTACCAAATGGTTTTATTAATTTTATTCGCCTGTATAAAAACTAGTAGAACAGCCATTTCGATTTCCTTTTTCCTGCCTTCAGTTTCTCATACATTATTTGTCGTTTTGCTCTTCCTTTTTTGCTTCAGTGTCACATTATTTCACTCAAAGCAGTGGTAGATGAGCTGTAGCGCTCTTGTGAAGCATTCTGGATGGATATATTTAAAAGGCATACCTAGACAGCTGCAGTTCTGGGGAATAGTTGCATTCTTCCATTGCTTCAGAGGCTCCCAATTTCAGACTCCTCTCGAAAGACTTGTAAGATAGAAAATTATAAGGATAAGAATTTTTTTAAAAATCACAAAAACATATCAGTAACCATCAACTACAGTTTGTCTCTAGTGCATATCCATATAACTATCACATGCAATGGATGCTGATAAATCTGTATTCTAAGAGATAATACCAACATCTAGAGGATAAGTAACATCACTTGGTGGCAGAATCAGAATGAAAGTAGCATTTTCACACCTCTTAAGATTCCTTCCGAGAAAATGCAGATCTGGCTTTGATATTTTTACATTTGTAAGGCGTATTGGGCATGTATAAGAAATAAAGTGCACATGAAACAATATGTATACTTTAAAATGTGAATAGCTAAAATGTAATGTTTTAAAAGTACAGAAAAACCCACTTTATGCAAACAAATGCCTAACTATGAATACATAAATGAAGAAAAAGTTCATCTAGAATTTGTATGAATTTAAGTGCAGGCAAACTCCCTGCAAAGTCTGGAAACCTGATATGACTATGAATACATAAATGAGGAAAAAGTTCATCAAGAATTTGTATGAATTTAAGTGCAGGAAAACTCTGCAAAGTCTGGAAACCTGGTATGACTATGGATACATAAATGAGGGGAAAGTTCGTGAAGAATTTGCATGAATTTAAGTGCGGGAAAACTCTCCTCAAATTCTGGAAACTGGTACAAAACAATGATAGAAGAAAAGTGCAGATAGGATGTAACTAAACTCAATGATACTGAGACTGAGATATTGTCCTATTCCTAATCCATATCCCTGTGCTCGCTTCAGAGATGTAGGAGTGTGAAATGTGGGACCCTACTAGTCTCAGGTAGTAAAAATCTTCTGTATTGTCCGGGTTTAGTATACATATTATGTGATGTATCCAAGGACATAATTGCTAGCATTGGCCCTATACAGACAGGCCAAAATAAAGCTGCTTCGAATCACTTTGGAGGTATGCTGTTTAAATGATGCATGCGTCCTAAGAGTCCGAAAGCCATGCCAAAGCCATGCTCCAGTCCTAAGGACTGGAGCTTGGCTTTGGCGCGGCTTCCAAACTCTTAGGATGCATGCATCACTTAAATAGCATACCTCCAAAGTGATCCGAAGCAGCTTCATTTTGGCCTGTCTGTATGGGCCCATGGACACCTATCACAGATACCCATTTATAGTTTGCATGTTGGATTCTGCCTGCATATGCCATTGGACAAGACGTTCCATGCACCACTGCACAACTCATTACAACTCTCATTAGAATCATCTGCACTAGTTGCAAGGAATAAGAGACATCAGGCTTGGGAGACTGGTTTTGTTTCATTGCTAGAACTCATATGTTAACCAACTTGAGGTTGTACAAAAAGACATATATGCCAAGTTAAATAGTTTTGAACCCAGTAATTTGTTTTGCATGTTAGAATTGAATGGAGCTCACAGTCCATCCAAAACTTCTCTTGTGGAATAATTTTGTTATTCTCACAGAATTCTCAGAATAAACTACTGAGGGTAAGAAGTCATTGCTGATTCACTTGAGAATGTTTTCAGAGAAGTAGCCATGCCAGTCTCTTGCAGCATAGCAAGGAAGAAAGAAGGAGGAGGAGGGAGAGGAAAGAAATGTTGCCACTTTAAGACTCTTTAAGACTAGTTTTTATTTCCATGTAAGCTTTCATGGACAGGAACCTACTTCTTTGGATACAGTAGGATGTAATAATACAATAAATGCTAAGTACAGTGTAAAGCATATTTACACGCTTGTGGGAGTGGGATGGAATGCAATATGATCCAGAAATATGTCGCTCATGAGCCTTGCCCTAAATTTTAAATAATAGACATACTTCATCTATAATATATATTTTTAAAATCTAGAAAAATCAACAAATTGCCAAAGCATATAAACCAAATTATCCATTGTAACCTTCAGATTGCATGTTTGATAGCAAACTATGTTATACTGTATATTTTATTTGAAATCAGGAAGGGTGTTGTTGTTGGCATCTTTATTTGTATTCCACCTTTTCCACAAAACTAAAGGCAACTTAAAATGAATATTTTATGGCTATACAAAATAAAAATCAATATTAAACTGGAGTGAAACTATTAGCAAAATTAAAACACTCTAAAACATTCAGTTAAAATACTAGATAATTGTGGATATCATTACTCCAGAAGAAGGCAGAGTGAACAGAGACAACAATTTACTGTGGTAACTAAGCATCATGTGCAAGTGACTGCTTGATAATCGAATCATCTATAACACATACTGACAAGTGTTGAGAAGAATTTTAGCAAGTATTCACACCTGATCAGAAATCTGGCTAAGCAAGGGAGTGATAAAAACTCTATGTATTCCTGAGCAGCCTGTAACAGACAACAAATGTGTTGACTGTATAGGCATGTTTGGTCAGTGTGTCCACTTGGTTTTCATTCTTTCATCCAGTAACAGGTTCTATGGAGAAAGTCAAAGTAGGTTGTGTATTTTTAAAGAAGCTAGCAAGATTTAGGGATGCTGCTTTGGGCTCCTTTTAGATCTAGGTAGTTGCAATATCCAACACCCTCTTTGTAGGAGTGCCTTCCCTTTGCAACTTTTGCTCACTTCTCACTTTGCCCTTTCAGGAAGTTACAGTTATGAAGAGTGGGAGGGGTATTCCTCTTACCACTTTATCCCAAGGAAATTTTCCAAGTAAAATTTGAGGATATCTCTGAGATATTCTGAAGTACTGTATGTAAAAAGACTTTCAATAGAACTAACCATACTTCTTGAGGATATGTTGACTCTTGTTCTTTGGAAGTCTTTAAGCAGAGATTGAATGACTGTCTCTTGGGTATGCATTAGTGGTGTATTCCTGCATGGCAATGGGTTGGACTAGGGAGTTTATCACATGCACTTTTTAGCTCGATCCACGCACGAGACGGGATCAGGCTGGAACAGGAGAAAATGGGTTTTATCACACATCTAATTGCTGCTGTGCTGCCACCCGACCATCACCTGTCCCCCAGCCATGCTTCTCTCAGTGATTTGACTATCAAAATAGGCCAGCAAAGCATGGCTGAGAGACAGGTGATGGTTGGGTGGCAATGCAGCAGCAATTTTGTATGTGATAAAACTTCTTTCCCCCTGTTCCAGCCCTATCCCATCCCATGCCCTCTTTGGGCTGAAAAGTGCATGCAATAAACTCCTAAGTGGTCCTTGCAATCCCGTACAAATCTGTGATTCCATGAATCTATGTTAAGAATCTCTATAGATTCTATGGAGACTATTGATCCAAGTAGTTGCTGAGGCTATGCCCTAGCTGGTGTCCATGGCCTCTGACTAGCAGTCAGCGTCCTTCTATCACACTAGAACTAAGGTACAAAAAAAAATCTTCTGGGAGGGGCAACATTGACATAAACTTATAAGTGTTGTTAGTTTTTGACTGGTTTGAATAAAACTAGCAACTTTTTTCAGGTCACCAATTCATCCCAAATTAAAACTTGCCTCGTGCAGAATATCATTTGAGCCACTGGGAGTTTATAGTGAGATTTGACTTGGCTGGAATGCTTATGTTCTATCTCTTTTTTTATCATATATTTTCAGCCGTGAGAGGCTTGCAGGCTGGGATGCAGGATAGATATTCTAGAAATTATAGATCTACAGAGACAGACACACACAGAGAGATGCTATTGGACCCCTCTCTCCCAACTGAATATCTTGTGGGCACATAGTATTAAAGATGAACTGGAGTAGAGATTTTCAAGTAGTAAAAAAGGAGGTTTCTATGTTGAAACAAAATTATGGCATACCAGTTAATTCGGTGTCGTGTGTGGTAGCAGATAAACCCCTGATGGTTTCCAAGAGGTTATGTTATGGTGAAACATAGATAATTATATCCAACTACTTTGTTAGTATTTATTTATTTATTTATTTATTTTGTAAATTAAAAGTGCCCGTGGTGATGTACAAGTTAAAAAAAAGCATTAAACCTTAACATAAAACTAAGAAAGATGGGAGCGAAAAGAGGGAAAAAATAGCCCAATAAAATTTAAGTGTGGCATTAAAAATGAAATAAAAGGGCAACAGAACATTAAACAACATTAAAAAACCAGTGGAACAGAACAGTATTTATTACCCATCTAAAGCAAAATAAGAAAGGAGGTAATGTCACCTCCTTGAAGAGGAGGCTCATGTATGGGGGTTCTGTCTTGACAGAGACGGCAAGAAATGGCAATTAGTGTGTTTAAGACATTTATAGATGTCTGGGTCATGGTGGTGGCCTCATTTACAATTTTCATAGCACCACTGGGTTTCTCTATGCTGGATCCCTGCATACCTCTCAGCTTGAATGTGTGGCTTGGCAATGCTGAAAAAGCATTGCGTTTGACGTGACTTTGGGTGATATAAAAGTTGGATTTATGACAGCCCATTCACAAATACAAATTGTTGCCAACAGGCAGGTGTGAAGTGGGACAAAATGAGTGGCAGCTGAATGTGTGGACAGAGCCAGTTTAAATTTTAAGGGCTTTATGTTCCGGGATGATGTGAGACAATATAAAAACTTGGATCTCTCATAGTAAGAGCTGTAGCAGCCTGTTCTTCACACTTCAGCCTTGCCGGCATTAAATGACAGTCCTGCAAGTGTGGAGCTGCTCTAGGATTACTGACATTTTGTTTGTTCATTCTGTATGGGAGATCAGAAGGCATTGTCAACTGGCTTTACATCACTGTTTCCTTTAACTGAGAAAAATGGTTCCCACCCTCTTTTTAAGAACCACTACTCTGCACAGAGTTTGGACAACCAAACACTTCTTTGCCTTTCAAGTGACTTTGAATTACTCCATGAATTGGGGTTAAAAATCAGGCTGGCTATTTGCTTGATTGATCTCTACAGAGTTACAGGAAAATTATTTGACAAAACTGTTTCAAGATGTTTCACAGCTTTTTGTTCATAGCTAACAACACCCCCACTCCTCTTCACAGTTTTACTCCTGACTCATATTGAGTGAAGAGGAGTGATCTATGGCAATGGACAAATACCAGGGAGGGGGAGTGTCAGATTTTACTTCAGAAATTGAAAAGATGCAAACAAAACCTTTTCCAGTTATGGGAGACCAGTCTGAGATGGTGGTATAATATTAGCACCTGGCATTCTTGGGTTGCTTACAGGGCCATGACAAGATCCGCTGATGATGCCTGTGCCTCTTTTTCATTGGTTTGCTTTCAGACCTTTAATTTCAGTTTCTTGCAGCTGCAGAAATCAGATTGTGTCAC
The DNA here is from genome assembly GCF_019175285.1 of Sceloporus undulatus. Lineage (NCBI taxonomy): Eukaryota > Metazoa > Chordata > Lepidosauria > Squamata > Phrynosomatidae > Sceloporus > Sceloporus undulatus. The sequence goes on from NC_056524.1 coordinate 161,522,642, forward strand.
TGTAACAATGTGAAATTTAAGTGATATTCAACTTTTATTACTATTTTTGTGGAATGTGGTTATTTCTGATTTGAAGGAGCATGAACATAGATGACAACTACATATAAAATTCTCTTTACTAGTAGTGCCAACTTAACATTTCCTTTTATTGACACCTTGAGCTGATCATCAACCACTATACATTTTTTGGGGGGGAAATCCAATTTCTATATCACTTTTACAAAGGGAACCGAAGAATGAAAAATAAGAGTGAAACTCATAGCAAATATGAAACAAGAAAATAACATTTTATTTATTTATTTATTTATTGGAAGGAGAAAATAAAGTCCACACCTGACAACTGCATGAGGAAGTTGATTGAAGCATCTGTCAGCTGTCATCTTTCTTTTTTCTTGTGTAATGAAGCGTGTCCAGAAATGAGCATTTCTAGTATAAATGGGTTTAGGGCTGATGAATTAAGTGCCATAGTCAAAGTGATGAATCAAGAAAAGTTTCAGTTGTTTCAGTTACTGCTAAAAATTAATATGGTGCCTTCGGATAATCCGAATATCTTTTGGAGTTGAAAAGTCATGGTTGCTTTTAGAAGCAGTCGTATGTGCACATAGCACATTCTGCATTTGTTGCTTTGACTGTCCTTCTTCCAGTCTTTCTGGATTATTACAGTGTATGCAGGGTTTTTTACAAAATCAGCTGTGTGTGTGCCTTGCCTCTTTTATCGTTGATTTATATTCCAGACCACCATTTCAAATCCAACCCTGTCACTGAATCTGAGTCTAATTCAGGGATGTGAAGGTAGAGCTACCAGCCTGGATGTTGAACTTAAGCTCCCAGCAGCTCAAGACAATGGTGAGGGCGATGGGAGCTGCAGTCCAGGGACATCTGAAAGACCACAGAGTTCCCATCCCTGATGTAGATTTTGCATTGCATATCTTGTCCAATAGATGTAGAAATCTCTGACATCTAGTGAGGGCTAAGTGTCTATATATTCACAACCACTTTCTCTTGTTTTTCCCCTTTCATCTCAAATGAATATGCAGTCATACTTTATATTCACTGATTTTGTTGGCATAGCAGATATTTTCAGCTACAGTATGATCTTCTTGTTCCCTTTCTGTCACTCCTGTCAAGCAAACTCATATACATTTCCTTTTTCTTCTTCTTAACAATCCAGGTCATTAGCTGAGGCACAGAGAAAGAATCACTATGGATGTGCCTTTTGAAAGATCTTAAGCCTTAATAAAACATACAACTGGTTGGCCTTTTGACTTGATACGTTTTGATCTGTTGGCTAATCAAGGCTCTTAAAGAAATCACCATCATTTTAATGGGTTCAGATTAGAAAGCCAATCAAAATACGAACTTGGATGAACACTTCAGGGTTTGTGTGGTTGTCGGGCTTTGATTTGTGTTTCTAAATGAACTTTAAAGGAATCTGATTATGTATTATAAAAGATGCATGCACATGCATCATTTTTATAAATATTTTATGGCTCTGTTTTTTTACATTATTATTAGTATTACACTTCAGTGTGACCAGAGGAAAGAACAGAGCTTACTTTAAAAGGGCCGTCAACATTAATAGATCATCTTAGGCAGAATTAACTAAACTTCCTTTGATTTCAGTGAATCTGCTCTTGACAGATGTAATATCAGATTTAGTCACACTTTCTGTTTTAACCTGTAGCACTTTAAACTGCACCAAGCATAGGAATTGTGAGGTCCTCCCGATATTGTTAGAAAGCATAGCTAATTGTGAAGAATGCTGGGAATTGCAGTCCAGGGACATATAGAAGGCTGCACAGTTCCCACACTTGATCTCTTCAGTCACTTACTAAATTGTTGTTTTTGTACAGTTTCAAGCTCACCGGCCATCTGTTGTTTTGTTTTGTTTTTACATCTGGGGTTTCACTGGAAGATTAGTGGGATCAATTATACCCCAGTTAAGAAAATTTTGGAAAGGAAGGGAATTAAATAGAGCACATCCAAGATTTTACAATATCCCTGAGTAGCCCAACATAGTAGTTAAAAATACATGAGCTATATGATGACTTAAGGGCCTATCTCCAATTGCTTGTTCCAGCTAGAGTAGACTCACGGACTTAACAATTTTTACATAAATGTTGATTTACGATTCAGGGGTTGATTCAGTGACTCTGTACTCCAGTACTACTAGCAATTGTATTTAGGCCCTTATCTTGATACTTTTGAAGCATTGCTAACAATTTCATACCACTTAGTGTTTTTAAACCCATGCTTCTGAAGTGTTTGTAAATTGAAGGTAGGGGTACAGTATGAATATTAGGGATCCTTCAACACCACAGGAATTAATACTGAGGGTTCTTACAGACCTCAGATACTATCCCAGATTAAGCTTCTCCCCAACCTTTTGGGCTGGGGAGGAGATTTTGCTGGCCTCTCATTGGAGAGACCAGCATTTTGAAGGAAACAGCATGCTCTGCTGGTTGTTGGGAGAGGAGGGGTTGGGGTTTAGCCTGCTTGAGGCTTCCCTGCTCAACCTCCTCTCACTTGGCTTCAAACACTGGCCCACCCTCCCACCTCAACATCAGTGTGAAAATTAATTCTGGTCGCCTTGGGGCTGGGTAGGAATTTTCTCCCCTTTCCAAGAGTTTTTTTGGCTACCCCACCCTGTTGGTTGAGGACTTTGACAATTGGCATGGGTGTGGTCATTCCACACATAGGCGGGAGGAGATAGACATTTCAGTGAACACCTTGGCACCCTCCTAAAGGGTGAAGGTAGGTCTCTGGAAATCATGTTTAGGTCTTATGAGTAAACGAGAAAGGAAAGAGACTTGCCTTGGGGCTGGCTTCAGATTTAAACCCTCACTTAAGTCTGGCGAGTTAAGTGGGGGAGACTTGGGTTGGCCTTCCAGATGAGGGCTGGCCAGGGAGCAACCCAATTATGGATTGCCCATGAGGCTCAGGGGTTTTCGCCCTTTGGAAGCTGGGGAATTGGTCTTGAAGCAGACCATCTGCCGACTGTTCCTACACAAGGTTCTCCCCCCTGGTTTTTGCAGTTCTCGAAGAAATAAGTTTAAATAAGTTGAGTTAAATAAAGTTGCCCATTTTATAACCCAGTTCTCTGTGTCTGATCTCATTATTAATGAGTTGGTCAGCAATAAATAACCTTCATAGCATTCTTATATTATAAATACTATATAATATATCAAATTGTTATATCAAATTATACTCATTGTAAAGTACGTTCTGTTTTCAGTTGTGACTTAATTTTGATCTGTGGTAAAACAATTCAATTGGACCAATGGGAGAGAGCATGGAACAAAAGATTAAGATACTCACAATCACAATATGTAAAAGAAAATTACTACAAGATCTTATATAGGTGGCACTTATCCCCAGGAAAAATAGCCAAAATCTACAAAACGGGTAAAAGGAATTACTGGAAATGCCACAGAGAGATAGGAACTTACTTCCACTTATGGTGGACGTGTGACAAAGCTAAACTGTTCTGGAAACAAATGCAAGAAGAAGTTTATAACATTTTGGGGATTAAGTTAAAGTTGAAACCTGAAATTTGGTTATTGTGTATGTTGAATGATGACGTAGAAGTAAAATATGGAAAAATCATCTTTTACATGTTGACAGCCGCCAGATTAATTTACGCTAGATTTTGGAAAAGTGATAAAGAAATATATATGGATGACTGGCGTGTAAAAATATATGAAATGATGAAAACTGATCTGTTATCATACAAACTGAAAAATGAGGATAATACTAAATGGAAGAAAGAATGGGAAAAAACCATGATATATATGGAGACAAAATGGGGAAAAATAGCAAACATGTTCTCTAATAGAGATATATTGATTTAATGTGTAAACATTTTGGTATTGTTAAATTGACACTGACAATGTGACTTTATAAGATCTCAATACAAAACGAATTAACAAGACAGTAAGAAATTGTTTAGAGCTTGTAAAATGGACGGATCAAATTTAAGGAGGGATCTGGATAACAAGTACAAGTATTAAGAATACTGTTGTAAGGAGAAACTCCGTTAGTTTTATTTTCATTTAAGAATTAGGTTGATACAAAGGAGGGAGAATATTAAGATTTCTGATTAGAGAAGTAGATCTCTCTCTAAATCTATATATTAGTATGTAATAATAAGCGTATTATAGCGTGGGAGGAAACTATAATATAAATAATTCTAAATGGAATATAAGAGTCACATGAAGTACAAAAAGTAGAAACAGGTATTAGAGGTAAAAAAAAAAAATTCCAGTTACTAATGGGAAAGGAAGTGTGTTAAAGAAACGATAAAGATTTAAATTTAAACACAGAATGAAAAGAAGGGTTGTGGGGCTTTATTGTAATTCTTGAAAGAAAAGTGTTTATGATGTATGATATAGTATGTATTGTATAGTGGAAATACTTTAATAAAAATTTAAAAAAATAACCTTCATAGCATTCTTATATTATAAATACTATATAATATATCAAATTGTTATATCAAATTATACTCATTGTAAAGTACGTTCTGTTTTCAGTTGTGACTTAATTTTGATCTATTTTTATTATGGGAGGAAGTTGCCAATCTTCAGTCTCCTGCCCTTTTCCTGCAAAGGTCCCATCACTCAGGTTTGCTTTCTGTGAACCAGAATTATAGCTCCCCTTTGTTCAGGGGGTTCCAACAATTGATAGCCTCTGTTACTGCAATAATACTGTCAAAAGCATTGTGATTGTACATATAGTTAGAGTGTCGTAACAGTAAGCCTTGGCCTAGACATTCTCCTATTTTTCTGCATGCCTAAGACCCTCAGTATATAAATATTAGGTGGCACAAGAAGGGCACAATATAATCTCCCCCAAGCAGTATTTAGTGTAGTGATGTTGAGCCTTGGCAAGATGAATTTGGAACAATAAATAAAGGCTTTCCCCATGAGCCATGACTAATGAGGCCTTAACCCACAGGTGTTTAGGTTTATTTTGGGTTATGATGGATATTGCAAGGCACCTGTTGTCCATATGGCATTTTTCATTTTCTCCTTCTCCAGTATGTTTGGTGGTGGCAGCAACATCCATAGGGAAGAAACTGTATTACACATGATTCACAGTGCCATGGGAAGCTGTTGCAAGCATGTGCTAGCAGCATTTGGGGAATTAGCAGTGAAGACACATGCACTTTCCTGATACTCTGAGGGCCCGAACAGACAGGCCAGAATAAAGCTGCTTCGGGTCACTTTGGAGGTATGCTATTTAAATGATGCATGTGTCCTAAGAGGCCAGAAGTTGCGCCAAAGCCACGCGCTAGTCCTAAAGACTGGAGTTCAGCTTTGGCATAGCTTCTTGCATCTTAAGATTTCATTTAAACAGCATACCTCCAAAGTGACCTGAAACAGCTTTATTTTGGCCTGTCTGTTCGGGCCCTTAGTAATAATGAACCACTTCCCATCCTTCCTTTCACCACAGATGCAGCAGTGTGGTTGCATCTCAGTTTTTTGGACAGTGGAGCTTCCTAATGGAAGACCCTGATCTGAGACCTCCAAGTTGCACAGGTAAATTCTTGGAAAAGGAAAGAAGACAGTGAGGTGTTCAGGACAGGTATTTGTTTGTTTGTTTGAAATTTTGGGGAGAATCAGTTTTTTCCCCACCCATAACAGATTTGGAACTTAGTTTGGGAGAGGAACTCAATTTCCAGTAGTAAAATAGATACATGCAGATATGGGCAGAATCTACAGCTACTTATAGACTGTTTTGTCTATACCTATTCTTTCTAGATGTGGTTCTTCAGGAAATTTGTTTAGCCCCTTTCATCCTGTCACATTATTCTTAGCCTTAGATGATATTTGACGCAGGTGGTTTTCTTTCCTTTCCTTTCTGGTCTTGACCTCACTCTCCCTCACCCCCTTATTTACCCTCCAACTGAGACAAAACAAATTACCGATGTGACATGCTAAGTTATCTCTGGCAGGGAGCCTGGGAAATCAAATCTGTTTCCAAACCTGGGTCTCCCATTTGACAATGCAATGTTTTCTTTTAAAATCAGGTCACCTCTTTGGGAGGCAAACAGGAGGGAAATTTATATACCTATAATTAATGGAGAGTAAATTTAGATAATGCAGCTGGCATGCATTTATGGGAAGGACCATCAAGGAAATAATTTTAAAAGCACTTCACCTCTTCCTCTGCTACACAGTGTTAACATGTTTTGAACAATTCAGATAAAAGAGAAATAAGTGTTGGTTTCTGTTGCTGCTGTTGGCCTGCAATCAACATGTTTTCTGAAGCTTTTTGCATTTGTTTTTTTAAAAAAATACATATTGAAATATTGTCTAGTTTTGTGAAATATAGGTATAGTAAACAATATATTATTATTAGTGCTCTCCTCACTTTTTCCTCAACTTGGTTAGATATGGCACCAGGGCATGAATTGTTTAGGGGGCTGAGATGCTTGATAATTTTCTTCTGGCTGTTTCTGACATGTGAAGTGATTGTCCAGGGATTATGATCAACACAATTTTTGTCAAGTGACAGAAACAAGGGATATTGGAATTGTCACCCAGAGAGTCTATTTTGACATCCTAAATTGCAGGCATGTGTGTTTGAAGGAAATGTAAGGAAAAAAGGAGCAAAGAGGATAAAGATTCACTGATTATTCAATGGCCCAAACCAATTGACTTTAAGCAACTTTGGCCTTTGATGATTTAATTTTGAAAAAGAAGAAGAATTAAAAAGCTCATTGAATTGGGCAGTTTAATATCTGAGTGAATTGATGCCTTAGTCCCACACCAGACTCTGGAGCTAGTGTGGACCCTTTTTACCATTTTCTCTCTAATTCTATTCTGTGATATTTTGTATGGTGGCTACTTTGCTATGGTAGAGTAAACATAGTCAACTTCTTCATGCTCCAGGAATTGCTCATAGTGGTCTGTAAACTGGAAATGCATTTTGCTATGCAAACTGACTTCAGGGGCAGTCAGGCTCTATAATCTATTTGGCAGTAACATTTACTTAACAGTTATGGTATGTGCACAGTCAGGCATGGAAAGATACCATGTTTAATGTCTAAAGAGAGACATAATATTGAAGTGCAAGTTATTGATTATAATTTGAAAACTATCCTTTTCAAGTAGGTGTTCACCTTGATATATACCATAAAATAAGTATTGTTCCTTCTGAACAAGTGAAATTGGAAGCGGTTGCCCAGACCTCAAATGATCTGTTTTAATATTACAGTTGTGTAATTCCATTTTAATTGTCACTTTTCTAAGTTTTTAATTGTACCATGCTTTTAAACTATAAGCTACTTTAAGTCCTAATTTTGGGGGGAAAGGAGGATACAAATAAATGCAACAAATAATAATAGAATCATGAATCATAGAATCATAGAGACCGCAAGGACCACCCAGTCCAACCCCCTGCCATGCAGGACATCCAAATCAAAGCACCCCCAACAGATGGCCATCCAGCCTCTGCTTAAAGATCTCCAAAGAAGGACACTCCACTACACTCCGAGGGAGTGTGTTCCACTGTCAAACAGCCCTTACTGTCAGGAAGTTCCTCCTAATGTTGAGGTGGAATCTCTTTTCCTGTAGCTTGCATCCATTTTCTGGGTCCTGTTCTCTGGAGCAGCAGAAAACAAGCTTGCTCCCTCCTCAATATGACATCCCATCAAATTTTTAAACATATCACCTCTTAATCTTCTTTTCTCCAGGTTAAACATCCCCAGCTCCCTAAGTCGTTCCTCATAGGGCATGGTTCCCAGACCCTTCTCCATTTTAGTCGCCCACCTTTGGACACACTCCAGTTTCCCAACATCCTTTTTAAATTGTGGTGCCCAGAACTGGACACAATATTCCAGGAACAGAGAGATGGAGTAGCAATGGGAAGCCCTCTAAGCCCTGTGATAGCAAACTTTTACATGGAACACTTTGAAAAGCAAGCCTGGAAACAGCATGGAAAAAGCCCACAACTTTGTACCGATATGTGGATGACACTTTCACCATCTGGAGCCATGGAGAAGAAGACCTGGCTGTATTCCTGAACCATCTGAACAACATCCACCCCAGCATCCAATTCACTATGGAAAAAGAAAAGGAAGGAGCACTGCCATTTTTGGATGTCCTAGTCATCCGCAAACTGAAGCTACATTTGGGTTACACAGTATACCGAAAACCCACACATACAGACCGATACCTGCACAAGAACTCCAACCATCACCCAGGACAAAAAAGAAGCACAATGAAAACACTGGTAGACTAAGCAAAATGCATCTGTAAACCCCACTTCTTGGAAGATGAACTGAAGCATCTGGACTGGGCTCTATAGGCCAATGGTTATTCCAGCTCAGACATAAGAAGGGCTGCCAGGCCCAGAAAAAAACCCAGAGAAGTGAAGACAAGCAGCCACCCAAAGGGAAGGTATTTTTACCATACATCAAAGGAGTCACAGACAGAATAGGCAAAGTGTTGAGGAAGCACAACCTTCAACTGGTTTACAAACCGACGAAGAAAATCCAGCAAATGCTTCGCTCAACCAAGGACCAGAGAGACCCTCTCACAGCCGCAGGAGTTTACCTCATACCATGCAGATGCGGACAAGTCTACAGATGCTGGTGAAACATCAGGAGGAAACTTTTCTGGAACATGGTCACATAGCCCGAAAATCCACAAAAAACAGTGGCTATTTCCGTTTATCAAGCTACAAAAACATCTAGAATTTGCTCAACAGTCATTCTTTAGTAGCAGGTGGCTGGAAATTCATAAGCCTTTGAAAGCACATCTGCTCTTCCAGATTTTTAAAAGACATATATGATGGTGTTAATAAATGTTCTGCATTTATGTCTTCATTGTGCTTTTAAAATGGGCTCTCAGAACATTATAATTATTATTTTATAAAGATGCACTCAATATATATGTAAACTGTTGTGCAGGTATGGTACTGTTTGTTTAATAAGTTCTTGGAAGACTTGATGCTTTAAGAAATCCTTGGAAATGCCAGGCATCAGCCAGTCAAGCATGGCAGGGTCATCAATTAGGTTTGTTGTTGTTAACTGTCCTCAAGTCAGACCCAACACATTGCAACCCTGCGGATGAGACATCCCCAAAGCCCCCTTTCCTTTATTCCTCTGCTTATATCCTGCAAACTCAGGCCTATGATCTCCCAAATAGAGGCTACCCGTCCACCTTGCAGCCTTCCTCTCATTCTAAGTCTTTCAACCTTCCCTAGCATATTGTCTTTTCTAATGAATCATGCCTTCTGATTATGTGACCAAAGGACAGTAACCTCAATTTGATCATCTTGGCTTCCAGGGAGATTTCTAGCTTGATCAAGGACCCATTTGTCTGTCATTTGTCCATCCACAATATCCTCAGCACTCTTCTCCAGCATGATATTCTCTCTCTCTCTCTCTCTCTCTCAAACACACACACAAAGTTTCCTCATAGTGCCTCACACCAGGTGTCATTCAGCACAGTGAAAGATACATGACAGGTATTGTTGAGGACCACTCCCTACACCAGGATCTGCCATTTCTTCCCAGGAAAAACATTAAGACAATTTAAAATGGCAGCTGGCAAAAGACAGCCATCAAAACTCCATCTGTCACCAAAGGCAATGCCTGTAATGTCTACCATACTATATTAGATTAGTTATTTATTGTATTTATTTATATTCCACAAGTATACTTGAAATATTAGATTAGAATGAATGTATTGGAGTTCATAATAAGATTCTTTAAAGGAAGGCTTTTTGGATGAGGGAAAATAGTGAGAAATGTGCATTTTCCCAAGCCTTATGACATAGATATTACTTCTTTTACTTTTAGTTTTCCTCTTCCCCAAATGTGTCCCCTTCCCTTATTCTCATATGGACTCTGTGGAATAGGATGAGTTGTTGTTGCTGTTGTTGTTGTATATCTTCAAGTCATTTATGATTTATGACTACCTTGGCAAGATTTGTTCGGGGGAAGGGGTTGTCTTTGCCTTCCTCTGAGCTTGAGAGAGTGTGACTTGCCCAAGATCACCCAAAGGGTTTGCATGGTGGAGCAGGGATTCAAACCTTGGTCTCCAGTCAGAGTCCAATGCTTAAACCACTACACCATGCTAGCTCTCTACAATGAATGATGACTATTAAAACCCAAATTTCTCATGGTGAATGTTCATTTTTGCACATTTTGATTTGTTTTAAAATGGCTATGTGTCCCAGGTATGACTCACTACACTTTTTCAAAATGTAGATTTGTCTCGGCCACAGCTTTCTGGATTTTCATCTAGCTGTCTTATTTGTTCTCCTCAGCCTGTGACCTGATGACCCTTGGGATATTAGCCTTAGTGACCTCAACTGGTTGTGCCTCCGCCAACGCCCTGCAGTCCTTGACAGATGCCATGCACATCCCCCACCTGTTTGTACAGCGCAACACGGGAGGTTCCCCACGGACAGCTTGCCACCTAAACCCTAGCTTGGAGGAAGAGGAATACACATTAGCAGCCAGACCACCTGTTCGCCTCAATGATGTGATGCTGAAGCTAGTCACTGAACTGCGCTGGCAAAAATTTATAGTATTCTATGACAGCGATTACGGTAAGTGGCATGAATCATTTCAGAAATGTCCCCTGAGTCTCCATTTCTTTGAGCATTCTGTATTCTTTGTTTCTGCAGAAAAAGGTAGACCAAAGACATGTTTTGGAAAGTACTTTGGGTTTTCATGTAATCGACAGGGAAAACATTTTGAATGGACTCACTTTTTTTGTTTCTCTTTTGAGTGAAAGGTTGCTGTGAAAACTAATTTTCAGTCAGACTGCAAGTTGCTTAGCAACATTTTATCAAGATAGCTGAAGTTTGATTCATCTCACAATTTTTCAGTCAAATATTAATAAACTGTTGACACTGATTGGCAGGGTTCATATACTGTATGCAAGGCAGTACACAGCAAGAGTTCCAAAGTGGTCCTTGGTGATGTGCTTCTTTTCAAGTCTTTGCATTGCTTGCTTTAAAAATTAATTTACCATATTACCACATGTGTAATTTATTTCTTTATAGGTTTTCACCTTGCATCCTCACTTCCATATGGAATATCACAGCAACTTATATCTGACATGCTAGGAATAGCACTTCCCCTGTGTCTTAGTTAACATCCTCATGAAGGATTTCTTTCTAGCATATAATTTAAACATTGATGTCCATTAATATGTTGAAGAATTTGAGGAGGAAAAATCACAGACCCTGAGGACCAAATTGAGTGGCACACCATTTATGTAATCATTTGTTATATTTATCAAAAGAATAAATAGAAGGGCCCAACTGTATCCGAGCCCCAAGAGAGTATCTGGAAAGAAAGGGCTTCAACAGTTTGACCTCTGCCAAAGTACTGTCTGGTTTTGAAGTCCCATTCTCACTATTTACATTGGAGAGATAGTTTATGCCAGGTTTAAGTTTATGGAACATCTACTGCTCCAATGGTTTAAAGTTTCTATGCTTAATTTGGTGTAGCTCCTTGACATCTGGTGTTTACTTTTTTAAAATACTGTTCATCAAATTGCTAAATATGTGGGTGTTGTCTCTAGCCTTCGTTGTTGTCTCTATTGCTAACTGTGAATTTTGTACAAGATACCATATTTTCAAATTAGGAATGGTTCTTCTATAGTGCGATTGATACTATCATGGAGCCAGTGCTGATTGTGGGAGACACCCTGATGAAGGCCATCTCCCACAAGGTCCCAACAGTGGTTTTGCATGAAAAAGTCTCTGCCCCATACAATGTCATGCATAGGTCAAAGGACAAGAAGACAACTCCAACAGAGACCAAAGCTAAGAAAAAGTCAAATAAGCGGGATACAGACCACCCCTTTGGGGCGGCCTGCAGGTGCTGCAATCCCCACCAGATCAGTGCCTGTGCAGCTACAGTGACAGCCCCGTAGGCCCCGATCTGCCGCTTTTCCAGGCCTTGGGGAAGCGGCAAAACGCCACTTCCCCCGGCCTGGAAAGGGGTGTTCTCAGAGCTTCATTGCCCCAGGACACCCCACGGAGCAGCTGCTGGGAGAGAGAGGGGCTGCTTGGCCCCTTTCCCCCCAGCTTTGTTCTCGCAGCTCCGTTTTGGAGCTCCTTCCGGCGCCATTGAAAGGGGGCCACAAGCGCCCTGCAGCGGCGTGAGCACATCATGCCTGCACTGCGCCGTTTGGCTGCGGCGCAGTGGTGATGTCATAATGGCGGCGCCCGTGTATACAGGGTGCCGCCATTATGGTGCGGCAGGTATGTGCTAGGGTTGCGGGATGTCTGTAAAGGACGCCCTGAGGCAACCCTAGCACGTCACAACGATGCCCCATAGGGCCCGTCTGTAAAGTGCCATAGTGTTCATTCAGAGACACAGGAACAAAGACTTTTGAGATGTACTTATCAGGATCAAGATAAGACAAGTATGAGCAGCTATAGGACTAGAATTAAATGCAGTAGTAATAGGATTGGAAGGAAAAGTAACCATGATTTTGGAATGTAAATGAAGAAAGACTGTTCTGATGAGAAGGTTTGATAACCCTCTCTGCACAGGAGATTTCATCTTTTGACAATGATTTCATCTTGGTCTATCGAGGTATGCAGAGGCTGCCAACTCTCTTTATGGTATTTCTTCTCCGAGGCAGAAGATTCCCTTAGAGAGATAGCATTGGAAATTGCTGTCTAATCCAATAGATACAGATACCGGAAATGTAAAGCACACATATTTCTGAAAGGCACTTTGACAGGTAAAGTTTTATTGTGGGAGTGATAGCCGATGAAGACTAGAGATTGACACTTATTGATGCTTGCAAATTTGACAAATTTGTCCAAACAGAAAATTAGTTTGGAAGCTGGCCTTTCTAGATTGGTCACCAGTATGAAGCTGAAATTTCTTAAGAATTAACACTAACTTTGTTGGTTTAGATTAGGATTTATTGCTGTGGGGCAGGATTTTAGCCTTGGGTGGTCTCCAAGGACAATAAACACAACTGTGGTTGTGGCATCTTGGGTCAGTTTTAATTTCTAAGTAGCTGGTATGTAATAATATTGTTTAATAAGGAGGTTTTCCGTTATAAACATTGAAGAATATATGTGATGGTTCTACACAGTGATGGGAAACCTTTGGCCTGCCAGATATTTTAGACTACCACTTCCCATAATACTTTGTCATTCAGCATATTGCCTGGAGCTTCTGGGAGTTTAAATTCAATATTTTTGGAGCATCAGTTTTCCACTCCCTGCTTTAGTCTATTGCTTTTTTTTTTGGCCCTTATGAACAGTCAGCTATTTAAGTAGTGTTCTGGCACATACTCTGAATGCTTGTAGCTAGATGTAAAGATTTCTGATTGTAGTTTGTTGTTCTTCTGCACCTTCAAGTTGTTTCCAACCTATTAGGACACTAAGGTGAACCTATCACAGGGTTGTTGTTGTTGTTGTGGTTGTTAAGATTTGTTGAGAGGAGGGCTTGCCATTGCCACCATCTGAGGCTGAGAGAGTGTGACTTGCCCAGGGTTACCAGTGAGTTTCCATGGTTGAGTCAGAATGCAAACCTTAGGCTTTTAGAACACTAAAACCACTATATCAGACACCACTAGAAAACTCAATTATTATCCCGAGGACCATGTTTGAGAGCACCTAAATGTTATAATTATTTTTTGTTGTCCAATAAGAGGCATACTTTGGCTGAAACCTTTTTGTGTGTTTATGCGATGTGGTACACTTGGATGACAATATGAAAAAGTCTTGTTCGGTTTTTGAATGTGCACAAGCACTTAGGAGCTTTGAATCACAAAATGCATGTAAAAGAGACTCTTGAACAGGCAGATGAAGGGAGTATTTGGAGTGGGGAGAAATATGTTTTATGGGTAGTAAACACAGATTATGAAGTGTCTAATTTTGCCAGCATTACTCCTTTGTTCTACAGTAGAGAAAAGCTTATATATAATTATGTGTGATGGGGAACCTTTTAATCTAAAATGGAAGTATTGTTAGTATATGTAAATACAGGTTTAAATTAAATGTTTGTGAATAAAGGCTAGTTTTTTGACTACTTTGTACCTGTGCCAATTTAAAGTAAAGTGTTTCAAATTAAGAATGGACACAATTTTGAAAAAAGCTGGGCATTACTAAACCTTACAGAAGTAATAAAATGGACTCAGTCATGTTCAAATCCCATTGTTTTGCTTTCAGTTCATCCTGCAGCCCAGCCCTGTGTGTTTTTACTTGAAAAAATAAATCAGCTAAATTCAGCAAACATTTCTAAGCTTGTGGTGACATCCACCATTCCCTGACTCTACACTGGGTCTTCTAAGAGGAAAGGGACCTGTCAGTGTTTCTGGCCACTCCGGTACCCACACTGCATACCATCAGTGGGCAGTGACTCCTCTGCTCCTGATGTGTTTCAAGATATAGTCCATCCTGTGTTTTGACTTCCCTCTTCCTATGAAGGATGTGGCAGGTTCCCATAAAATGATCATAAGATGACAGCCCAAATCATTGCTAAATTTTGTGAGCTGTTTCACTACTGAATTCTTACGTCAACCACTGAATACTACAGAAATCTTTGAAAACCTGTATTGAATATTTATGTAAAACTACCGAACTCTTGATTTATTCAATAAATTCACATTTACTATATAAATTGGTAAAAATAATAGTTTTCACTTTCATTTAGCTAAAAGAGTGGCTGTGGGAACTGGTGGTGAAGGGAAAAAATGCTGGGGAATGGAAGGAAACTAACAAGAGCAGACCTTGAAGGTATTTTGGAAGCTGGGCATTTTATGATTGTATGGGTGCGATCCAGTACTCACCTACCTGGCATTAATCCCCACTACCATCAAATCTACTTACTACTTAGTAGACATGTACATGATTGCACTGTATATGTACATTTTTAGATGGCACATTTTAGGTGGGTTGAAAGGTGAGCACAGCTGTGCTGCTTTCTGTGTACAAAGACTTATGTGTGCATTGAGTCAAAATGCAGTTAGTTTGGACATCATCTTATTGATTTTTTTCATTTATCTTGACATATGCATATGTGTACTCAAGGAGTTATGTAATGTGAGTCAGTATGTTGTAGTGGTTTGAGTGTTGGACTTGGATTCTGGAAGAATAGTTTGAATCCCTGATAGTCATGCAAATCCACTGTTTGAGTGTGCGCAAGTCACTCTTTCTCAGCCTAAGAAGCAATGGCAAACCTTGTTCTAATAAATCTTGCCAAGAAACCCCATCATAGAATCGTCATAAGGCAGAGTCAATGTGAAGGCACATGAAAACAACTACAATTCAAGGAACTGCCCCTTCTTGTTCTCTCTCAATTGTCCTTTAAATATTTTCCAAAATAAAGTAAAATAAAATAAATGTACCTTAAATACAGGCACATAGCAGAATAATGTCTCACTTGCCTCAGTCTATCCTTGAACTATAGCTAGGACCATAAAAAACATTTGTGTAGTATTCAGGCTTGAAGTAAAATAGGAACTGTTAACCAGAATACATTTAAGATGTTTACTCTTTGCAGATTCAATTATGACCATATGTTGTAAAATTTAGAAATATAGACTTTCAAATAATTTGGAAATATGCACTTGGGTATGTTCTTTGGCAAATTTAGGGAGGTTTAGCTAGTATTATCACTGGGAAAGGTATTGTAATGTGCCAGATTATGTATTATTTCTTCAGATTTTCTATAGTTTGTTCACTGATGACTTTTAATAAGTAAAATCAAACTCCTTGTATGCACAAGGAGGGACATGCCCACTTCTATTCCCTACCAACCCTAGGATTCCACAATTCTATAACTTACGCATCTTGAATGGTCGAAATCAACCAGAATTTAGTTTTACTGGAGCAGATTTCTGGTCTGATGGTTATGTGCAAGCCAGGAATTGTATTTAAAATAAACAAAAGACAACCACTAAACAAACCAACTTCAGGCAGTGGATTGTTTTTGTGATTCCCCCCCCCCCCCAGGATGCTGAAGTATATTTTAAGCCACAGATGATGGTTCATACATAATGACAAACTAGAAATATGATAAAGTGACATGGAAAGTGAAAAAGGAGTGCAGCAGACCATTCTTACTTCTTCGCGTAACTCTAAATTATGTCTTATCGTTCCATATGAATGCAAGTCTTGTCTGCATGGACTCTAAGTGAAATATCTTAAGTAATATTTAAAATTATGGAGATTTATTGGGATAGCAATGCAAAAATGGGAAGCCAATGGCCCCTTAATTACAGATCTAGAATATTGAACATTGTATCTTTGCACGTATCCACATTGAAATTTTGTGTTCCTCTGATTTTATGCTTTAACTTAGGAAGGGTATGAAGAAGCATGTGGTAAAACAACAACAGAGTGTACTACAAAAATATGTATGCAAGACATAACTCCATCCGTTACCTTTACTATATCATCTCACAATTTTCTCATCTTGCCTTTAAAAATGCAGAAGATGTGCCAGAGTTTCTAGTACTTCTCAATGGTTTGTTGTGAGCTGGTGTACTTTATGTCAGGACGGCTTAGATGCTCGTTTCTTTTTATAAGATACTCATTCTTTTTGGAAGTTCAGAGTGGATTCATTCCATGGAACTGCCAGTTGTCTTCCAGTCTAATAATGAATCCACCTCAGACCTGATTAGCTTCAACAATGGCATGGCTGCAGTTGTACCAGGATCATTTAGATGTAGACTTCTTTCATTCCCTTGTCATATTTACATTCAGATCTTTGATGGAATAGTAATCAGCATAACAGCATGAATTGGAACCACAATTACTGACATAATCTGATAGCTTTACAGTAAGCTTTTGACTTAATTGGGAGAAAATATCTGGAATAGAGAAAGATGCACACAGATGGATTTTTTCTTTTCCTGCCTGTAATGCTGTGTTCAGTTTGTTATGCCGTCAGTCAAAAAAGAAAAACATTTTATTTTTAATTGACAGACTTTGGTCTGAAAACCATTTTGCAAATGATATTATGCATTTCATTTCCATTCCCAGAATCGCTTTCATAAATGCAGCGGCATTTTGAGTAATTAGGATACCTGATTTAAGTGTGAATTTGGTCATTTCTGTTAGCCTTTTTATTTTGTAATAGAGATGAATCATTAAAATGCAATTAAATTTAAAAACCTTACAGAAATGGTTACATATAAATTTATTTCAGTATTTACATGTTTTAATGATTTTTTGGACTCATGCAGTGAATGAAAGCAAATGTTTATTTATCAAAACTGAAAAAAAATGAAAATTATGCCCATTTACTCAAAAGCAGTATTAGATCCAAATACATTAAACTTGCAAACTGAAATTTGATCAGTTTTGGTTTGTCCATCTAAGCTACAAGGTTGTTATGAGGAGAGAATGGTTTGATTCTCTTGTACACAGATGTACAGTAGCTCTTTGAGTCTTTTTAAAAAAGGAAATAATTGTGATTGGAGGATAACCATCCGATCTAGCAGACTTATTGTCCAGTTTAAGATGTTTTGACTCCGGTTTGTAAGTTTCATCCATTCATCCTGCGTTGCTGCAATGTAAAACACAGTGATCTATGTATGATAAATGGGAAAGTTAGCATTCTGACCCTTTGGTTTTTACTCAGGTCTACATACATTAGGGTCTTTTAATATTATACACATAGAATAAGTTGTGCTGAACGAGACAAGCATAAGAAGACACAGTCTACATAAAATCTACCTAACCTGGCTTGCAGATGTCAGTTTACAGCTCCCACTTATTCCTAGCATGCATAGTAACATGTAGGCTGTGTTAATAGGTGTTATACTTTCAGTTAGGGATGAAAAAATGATCAAAAATATTCCAAAACACTAGCATTTTCTATGCAGAAAACAATATTTCTACACAGAAGTATCATTGTCTTCTCAGATGAAGCTGCACCTTTAAGACTAGCTGGTCTTTATTTTAGCATGAGCTTTCATGATTAGAAACCCACTTCTTAGGAGGCAGTACAGAATGCATCTGTACTTTCTATGTTCCTCAGATACTCTGTACTGCCTCCAAAGAAATTCATGAAAGTTGATGCTAAAATAAAAATCAGTCTTAAAGTTGCTCCTGGGTTCTGTCTTTTTTCTCTCCCTCTCCTTTCCTCCTTTTTATGGTACAAGAGAGTAACACAGCTACTTCTCTGCAAACAGATAATGATATTTCTGGTACAGAAAATGCTGTAAATAGAGATTTATTGTGAACAAATTTCACATGTGATTGAGTTGCATAGAAAGCAACATTTTCTGTGCAGGAACCACGGTTTTTATGCATACAGAAGGTCCTATTTTGTGCTGAAAATGGCATTTTCAGCATGGAAAATAATATTTTGTGTAAAAAAAAAAATCTATATATGAATGTTATGCAAAATAATTCCCAAATTGCAAGTGGACTTTGTGGCTTAAAAGACTTCATTGCAGCTGGAAGAAAATTGCTCAAATTACTTGTTCTTTCAACTGAAAAGAAAATTAGGCAACGATTATATCCCTAATTACGACACATCTAGAACCTGTGAAATTTCCCAAGAGTTGAAAAGTAACTACAGCCCTTATAATCAGTATTGTAACAAAGACGGAAAGTATGGATTGCACACTTCTGCCTAAAGAGGAAAGAGATGGTTTCTGCTATGAAGGAGTGCACTAGTTCTAAGCTGAAATAGGAGAGGGCTGAAATTTTGCCCCAGGTAAATATACACATATTTCATCAGTGCACACATCCACATATTGTCCCAATGCATCACGTAAAGTAGTAGAGCAGAGCTGAATTTCCATTTTGTTGGGAGGGGGAGCATTCTTGTATATGTTGTGAGAGATTTCAATAAAAGGAACATGGAGAAAAAACAAACACACCCAGTTCTATGTCTAGCAAACCCTGGGTACAATGAATTTCCCAAAATCAATCCTTCTGTTCTTGTGTGTGTGTGCAAAACAAGTATTTTGTGCAAACCTCCACTAATTTTTGCTAAAAAATATTTAATACAGTATATAAAATTTTCACCCAAAAGTCCAAAAATAAAAAATTTAAGATGTCTTCAGAAAAATGAGCACAATCTCTTATAGTCCTACTTTACCAGCAGAGAATCGTTTTTGTTTTCCCTTGTAAGGAGGAATAAGTGAAGATTTCTATTCCTACTCTTTGATAGATGACTCCCTGTAATGAACACTTTTCTCCTAGGAGGAGGCTTATTTATCTTGCTAAGCAGAAAGAAATACCTATAAGACCATCTCTCTTTCTCCCTTTTGCTTTTTCTCTTTGTTCCATGCTGCACAGAACAAATGTGCAGCTCTAATCAAGTGGAAATTCACTTGGAGGGTATAAATATGATGAGTCTGGATCTATAGCTAGCATTTCTTATCCCTCTATCAGAACATTCCTCCTCTCAAACCTTTATTCTTGTGAACAATGCACTTCTTGTTCACAGGCTTGTTGCCTAGAATCTGCGTGAAAAGTCAATGATGAGCAACTGAAAATGCTTAATGATATACAGTGATGAAGGGCTGTGACATACTTTCCCTAATGGAGCTGATGGGATGGCGGCTGAAAAATTTCTAGCTCACCTCTTTTGAACTAATATATTTTTAAATAAATGAAGAGTCTAGCAAAAAGCAACCAAGAGTTTGGAAATGTAAATAGATATGTGTGGTGGTGATATGGAATGACTCAAGAAGGTTCAGAATAAATTCTTGAGAACTGATACCAAGAGGTACTTGGCAGTGTAGTCTAGATAATATCTAAGAAATAAGGTTTTGTTAGCTATCATTGTTAATGTTCTGGTTAAAGAATGTTTTAACATTCCACACTCATGATTTATCTGAAGAATAGAGTTATAAAACTTATATGTGATGCTTAATATTATTATTTGAAGAATATGCATTTTGGGATTTTCTGTATTGTTTTCAAGCAAAAATCATCAGAAAAATTGTGACAAGAATGAGGACAGTTTGGGGCTTTGGTTTTTTTGATGGGGCTACAAAGGTGGAGCCAATCGACCATATGCAGCCCATGACCCACACTCTGCATACTACTGCTTTAAATGAGTAGGTAACGATAACTTGACCCTACTTGACAACACTAGGTAAGATCTGCTAACCAAGGGTGCATCTGCACTGCAGAAATAATCCAGGTTGATATCACTTTATTTGACATGGGTGAGTGCTGTGGAGATATGAGAATTGTAGTTTTCTGAGACCTTTAGCCTTCTCTGTCAGATAGTTCTAGTGCCACAACAGATTACAATTCCCCAAATCCCATAGTATTGAGCTATGGCAGTTAAAGTGGTATGAATCTGGACTATTTCATCCAGTATGGATGCAGTCGAAGTGATAACCTTCTCCTTATGTGAGCTCAGAGATAAAATTTGACAGATCCACCCTGAAGCAGCAGCCGTGAATTTCTGCCTGAAGATCAAGGAAAGTAATTCCTTTTATTCGGGTTTTTAATCTATTACTGTGTGTGTATGTGCCTTCAAGACACCTGTCAATTTATGGTGACCCCATTAATTGTATAGGTTTTACCTAGGCAGATAATACTCAGAGGTGGTTTTACCAATTCCTTCCTCTGAAATATAGCCTATAGAACCTGGCATTTGTTGACAGTCTCCCAGCTAAGTACTAAGCTAACCCTGCTTAACTTCCAAGATCTGATGGGATCTGGTGCGTTTAGGGTATTTCTGTGTTTCCATTCTATAGTCTAACAGCAAATTCAGCCCTCCTTACATAATGATCCACAAAGAAGAAGGATCTATTTGCATCCTCAAGGAAACTCCAAGGCTTTGAGAAAGACAGTAGATCTTTAGAAGGGAATAAAGTATCTAGTGGGGTGGAAAAAAACAAAGAGAAAAGTAAATACATAACCCTGATGTCTTGTTATGAGGGATGAGGGGGGAATCCTGAAAATTGAAGGGCTTTCCAGGATACAATTGGAGTATTTTGGAAGATGGTATGATAGGAATACTAAAAAGGAACATTCTGGGCTGCAGCATTTTGTTGCAGGTCCTATTAGTATGCAGCTAATTGAGAACTGTATGCAAAGCAGTGTAGTTTGTGCTCCTTTTTATGTACTCTAGTTAAGATTATCCTGACTCAGATTCTCAGCAAAATGTCTCAGGTATTCCCTTTCTCTGAGAAGTTTTTATTTCCCTGTAATGTAATGGCACATCTCAAGTAGTGCTGACCATATATCAAGGGCATTTGAATCAAAACCCACTCGTTTCGATGAGTGATATATTTTTTTTCTCTGTTTCTTTTCTCTCTCTTTGAAAGCAAATGAGTTTACACATCCTGGACACTCAGACAGGGAGATAATCTAGTCAAAGCCATGGAAATACTAAAGTTTTTCCACACCAGCTCCCTTTCCCCTTCCCTCATGCACTCACAGAGATTGTCAAATTCAACAAAATTCTTTTCATTATATTTGCCTTCTCCTTCTTTAATTTAACTTTGCTTTGGCAATCCTGTTTTGCTAGGCTGGGCATAGTCTGTCAGGATTTTATACAGGCGTACCTGTTTTGCCAGGGAAAGGAGGGAATTATCAGCTTTATGAATCATAGAAATGGAAAGTACTGCATGGGCCATCCGATTCAGTCCTCACTATGAAAGAATTCATAACTAAAGCACTCCTGAAAGATGGCATGTTTTAGCGACCCCAAAAGAAGAGTCCACATACAAAATTGCTCAAGAAATTTTATTAATTCTTTTAAAAGTGTTTTATGTACTTTAGAATATCCCAGTGGGGTCTTCACCACCATCTGAGGCAATCTGTTCTACTGCTGAACAGCTGAGGTGGATTCATTCATCCATCCATCCATCCATCCATCCATTTAATGTATATGCCACCTTTCTTCCAGAGTGGGATCCAAAGTGGCTTTCAGAAATAGTAAATTATGACTCTTTACAATAAAATTTAATAACATTCAAAATCATCCCTTAAAGCACGTTAAAATCATTTTTAAAACAGAGAACAATTTAAAAGGCAAGTAAAATATTCCCAATGAAAAACTCCTCTACTTAAAAGCCTGCTTAAAGCGAAACATCTCGTACTTCTTAAGGTTTAGGTAGAATATTTTTTTCTTAATATTTGAATCAATTGGTTTGTGTCCTAGTATTGAGATCAGCAGAAAACTTCTTTGTTGGATCTTCTACATGTGATTCCTTCAGATATTTAAAGATGGCTGTTACATCACCTCTCAGTCTTTTCTCGTCCAAACTAAACATACCCATCTCCCTACATTTTTCCTTTTATTATCTTGACTGCTCTTGAAAAGAGATGTCCCTTACCTGTGAAGATAAGGTCTGTGTGGCATCATTGTGGCAGAGCCTTGGTCCAGTCACAAGACATCTAGCATTGTTATCCTCTCTTGGCATCTGCCTGATGCCACTCAAAATGGAAGAGTTAGAGAAACCATATAGGAGGAACTGATAGTGTGGTTACTTTCCATGCCATTGTCACATTTGGGAATGAAGCTTCCTGAATCGTCTCCCACATTATCATTCTTGTTCTGATATGATAGACTGGAATGGTGGACCCTAAGAAGGGAGTAGTAACAATGTTTCTCAGATTATTTTACAAACTTTCTTCCAGGGGGACTTGTATTTCAGATAAGAGATCCATTGCCGAAAAGAAAAAAAACAGTAGGTTCTGCTTTGTAACAATATCATTTCATAATTCTGATGCAAAGAGGCACATCTCAAAGGCATCATCATCTGTATTAGCATGGACTATAAATACATGAGCAGGGAAGGGGGATATTATCTTGGTTAGTTTAAATTCAGAACTGCGGTGTTATTAGGCAGAACAATTTACTTAACACTCAGGAACCAGGAAATGACAATGTTAATTGCCTTCAAATGTAAGATCATAATTCAGTTTATTCTGAAAATACACATTGATCTTTTAAAGAGCATACTTTGTAATGAACTCTGTGGAGATTAATATCTAGGGCACCTATTTTGAATATGAGAGAGCCAAAAACATAACAACAATAACTCAGTGTACAAAGGTGAAATTATATCTTTTTCTCTCTCTCTCTGGGATTGGTTGTGCACTATGACATACGAAATGGCAAATGCAGCAAGCAGCTATAATATGAGGAGTCACTGAACAAAAGCTACTTTTGAAAAAGGGTCAGAAAGCAAAATTTGGCCTCTTCCTAGGGTTGGTTATGGGTAAACAGAACAATATATATCGGCTCATTTTGACAGTATTAGTTGGCCAAAGAGGTAATTAATTCCAAGGATGGGGAAAGTAGCTGATGCTAGTGGACTCCAACTAAGCCAACTATTAGTACCAGTTATGAGAGATGTGAAGAAGGTGAAAATAGTGTCAACCAATACTTTGCTGGCATGATTCACCTCTTGAAGAGTCTCTGGGCCCATTGTGAGTGTGTTGCCAATAAGCTTGTTCCAGAGCTGTGGTGGAACTCTTACATTTGGGTCCCATTGCAGTGTGCAAAATAGACAAACAGATAAACAGAAAGATGGTTTTGCATTAGATTCTAACATATCCAGATTCTTAGAGAATTGTGCAGTGGTGGTAAAGGGTGGCAGATGTAATTTGGCAAGCAAACTATTTTTTCCATTGTTTTACTTCTTTTTGTGCCTTATTTCTGGAATATATATGTTGTCCTTGTGTACCAAGTCCATGTCACCAGTATTCTTGGCTGAGAACCAGCAACCCATCTAAAATCTTTCCAGATGCCCAGCACAGTTTCTGAAGTCTCTATGGAATGTAAAGTCCAAGGCTTTCATGGCTGGCATCCATAGTTTTTTGTGGGTTTTTTGGACTATGTGGCCATGTTCTAGAAGAGTTTCTTCCTGACGTTTCACCAGCATCTTTGGCTGGCATACCCTCCCACCCTGAGACATGCCATTAGCAACAGAACAATACACATGCAAATCACTCCTGCCTTCCCAGGTCACACAGTATATATATACCCAACTCCTTTCCAGGCAAGCATTCTCTGAAGATGCCAGCCACAGATGCTGGCGAAACATCAGGAAGAAATTCTTCTAGAACATGGCCACATAGCCTGAAAAACCCACAAAAAACTCTCTATGGAATGCTAATAATGCAGATTGGGAATACGGAAGAACATGCAAATCTTCATCTGTAAAACATTTTTGTTCAACTGAAGAGTCACAGCTGCAGATCAGTCCTGAGGTCAGTCTATTTCAAAATCATTTTAGCCAGTCTCTAGTGCCTTTAATAACCAAACCACCACAAAGATATTACACACTATAAAAATTACCATTGTGAAGACACAATATAAGAAATCTTCTGAGAGACTAATTTCTGCTATTATTATTTTTTAAATGAGATTGTTAGATATTATAGCAGCTAATGGCATTTTCTTTAATATTGATTGTCAAGTTCTAATATCTGTCTTAGATCTCTTAACCAAGAAGGATTTGTAATTGAAAAATAATAATTTTAGATATGACTTTAATTCATAAAAAATAAACAAAAATCCTTCCTGGATCCGCATAGCTGGAAAGGTACAATGTTCAGCATGGCATAGTGGTTTGAGCATTGGACTTCTACTCTGGAGTCCAGTATTCAAATCCCTCCTTGGCCATGGAAATCCACTCGGTGACCTCAGAGGAAGGCAAAGAGAAACCACCTCTGAACAAATCTTGCTAAGAAAACTCTCTGATAGGGTCATCTTATGATAGCCATATTCTGAGAATGCACACAACACTAATGACGTATATTTTGTTACCTGTCTACCACACATACATAACCTCTGATACATGAATTATTACAGTAGTAACCTTTAAAATATTTTTCCATCTCTATGTTGCATGGCTTTATAGAATAATGTGAGGGATTATATGGGGAGGAGCAACATTCCACCACATGTACATATGGGTCAAAACCCAAGCTGTTGCAATTCCATTATCTGAAATTTCAGTGTCAGAAAATTATTAACCAACATCAAACTATGAAAGTAAGTTCCCTTGGTGGAAAACCTCTTTATATGATTTGACATGAGGGAGAAATTGTCCCTATCCCATTGAATGAGGATGATGATAAGCTTTTTAAAAATTCTAATAAACCATTGACTTTCCATGTCTAAAGTATCCATATAGACACCATATTTCACTGTTTTGTTTTCACACTAGTCAGTGATGACTATGAGGATTAATCTTCATTTTGCACAATATAAAAAAATACCTAAAATTTCTTTTTTTTATTATAATAACAAATCCTAAAACAATCAATTCTACATAAAATAAAGGATTATTATACGCCATCTTCAGTACCTAAAATTTCTAAAGAAAATGTGTTTGTTTGTGATACAACATATCATTTCCTCCATTTCACACCATGCTATTCTTGGATCATTTCACAAATAAATGCCTTAGAAAGTTGAGATTGGGGTCATATATAGGAATAATTGGTATTCTTCTGCCTGACAGAATAACTAGAGCGACTGAGAGGTATTTGACAATGTCGCCAATTTAGTGTAAAAAATATATCAGAACTCATAATTTATAGTACTAAGATAGCTCTCTAGGGATTCTGAACTAACCTCAAGTTTAATTCTTAAAAAATTGTAATGACTTTTACAGTATGTCACAAACGTTTAATTTAATACCTTATGGATACATTTTTTATTTACGCTCAGCTAGTGGTAGTAGCAATATAAAAATAATATTTAACTCTAAGCTCCTTATCTTAAGTTTGTGGTTAACTGCCGTAAAGTTGACTTTGACTTATGGCAATCCTATGAATAAGAGTCTCCCTATCGTGACTCATCCTACTCAGATCCTACAGACTCAGTCCTGAAACAGACAGGCCAAAAGCTGCAGCTTCTGGCCACTTTGGGGGCATGGTGGATAGACAATTCATGTCCTTGACACAGCTGGAAGCCAGGTGGACTGAAGCCAGAATGAAAAGGAGTGGCAAAAAGCTACTCCTTGCTGGCAGCCCATTCAGGATTGCAGCAGTGGCTGGCTTTCAGACTGTGACATCCATTCGCCATGGTCCCAGGCTGATCGGGAGACGATCACGGCTAGAATGGCCAGAGGCCACTCCAAGCTGCCCATCTGCTTTGCCCCTCAGAGTTGTGACTTCTGGAATGCTGTCTTCCTCTTTTCCTGCTGCCTTCTAATTTGCCCAGCAATATTGTCTTTTCTAGTGAGCCATGTCTTCTCATGATATGGCCAAAGTACAACAGCCTCAATTCAGTCATCATGGCTTCTGGTAAGTGTTTAGGCTTGATTTGTCTTTTCAACACTCCACAGTATATGAGAACTATTCTCCAACATCTCAAGTACTTATCTTAAGTAGTGCATTATAATTTTCACCATTATTGTATTGTTAAATAACTCCCCATCCCATTCACTTTAACTGAGGTGTCCTTTTAGCAGAGACTTCACACTAAAATAGGTTTTAATGGAATGTCACAGGTAATGAGGAGGGGTCTCAAATGCCCCAGAACAACCAGAGCCTGCCTATAGAAGGTGCACTTTATAGGGCACAAAGTAGCACAGATAGGGAAGAAAATGCTGATCTTTTAAAAAAATCAATTTGGAGAAGGTTATAAAGAAATCTCAATCATGTCTACTTTGAAGAAAGTAGATATGCAAAGTATTCACATTATTTCTTTACTCAATGGAAATTCATGTCTCAGGATATCTGAGTACATTGAAGAGATTTCCCTTTTTGCTTTTAAGGGGAGTTGTGTGTATGCAAACATTGTATTTTGTGAAAAATGCAAAGTATTGCACCAAATACATTGTATTTAGACAAATATAAGTCAATGGCTTCCCTGCGCATTCTGACCTGATAGTTGTTGGCATGGTCCAGAATTTCAGTGTTTTCAAACAGCATTGTGTGCCCAGGATGGTTTATAATGTGTTCTGTTACTGCTGATTTTTCTGGCTGACCCAGTCTGCAGTGTCTCTCATGTTTAGTTCAGTTCATTTCATTTGTTATCAGTATACCAAAATACAACAATTTCATATTTGGGATGGAAAGAACTTGTGATTTAAAATTTCTGAAAGCTGTGAAAAGGAAAGCTGTCAGATTCTGACATCCCTGGCAACCAGACTCTCATAACATGTGATTCACCAAAGTGAACATAATTAGTTACCATTGTCTGACAACCACTGGAAGGGCTCAGTGAATCTATACAGGAGAAGGCCGCCACATGTTCCCGTCGTGTTCCATATGTGTCACAGAGAGGGCGATTTTCAGGAATGCTTCTAAACCGTTCCTGAAAATCGCCCCCCCCCCCCCGGGAACGCATCCGTAATGGAAGGGGAACTTCCGGCAGCGGCATTCTCCTGTGTGGTAAGATGCGTTCTATGCCACCTCCCATTCCCATCAGGCCCTATTTTGTAATGCAAAAGGCCCGTTCCAGGGCCTATGCAATAAGCTCTTATGTTTGCTGCAAGACTGGGACAGTGAGAATGGCAGTTCAGAGTTGCACTAGCAGACACCTGGGAGACCATAATTTACAGTGGTGTATATTTGCAATGCTGTACAGTTATGATCTGACTTCTGTAAGGCTACTTAAAACTGTGATGATATTATGAACTGCTTTCTGTATATCTCAGAAGTTATGATTAACAAAAGGGTGTGTTTTACAGGTGTATAGTCAAATTTTAAAATAAAATCTTAGGTCCCACTCCATGTCCATACAGATTAAATTCATATAAAACTAACACATTTACTTGTCTATCACACATTTGCTTAACCTATGCATTGTAATAAAAATGTAATACATGAAATACAGTGAGTCATAGTTTTATGTCCTTGCTTCTGCTGAACAGCACTTTGTACTTTATAGGTTGTCCCATTGAAGTCAACTGCCCATAACTTCTTATGTTCTAAATCAGTGACACTCCATTGGCTTCACACTGAACCCAGTGAGCATGTTGATTTACACTTGCTAGGTATCTAGCTCAGCAGCGTCTTGGTTTCAAGTAAACCATCACGGTCCATTTCACATATGTAACCTTGAATATAATCCACACAAACAGCTCCTGCTTACACTTTTAAGAAGATGCAATGCCAACTAAAAGGAAGGTTCCAAGCTAACCTGACATTTATGCTAAATATGGAAAAACGCATCTTTGTGGCAAACTTCCTTCCTAGTCCAAGTAAAGCAGGAGTGCATTCAACTCTCAACTGTTCCTTGTGTACCCTACCCGCAAGCTGACAACCCCCCATCAACTTTTCCCTTGACATGGAGGGAACATGGTTTCCTGGCTTCTGAGGCCACTATTTCCCAATAACTAGTACTGTACTTATGAGACAAGCAACAATAACAGTGTTAATTGCTAGGGATGGGGTCAATAGTCCCTCCAAGGACACACTGATCCCATTTCTGAACCCATTCTTTCCCTAGTACTAGAGGCAGAGATATAATAGTCTTGGAGGTGAACTGCACCTCCAAGCAATTCCTTGATATAAGTAGGTGGAAGTGCTTCCCCTACTTACATGTTGAGATGTGTACCTGTAATGATAATGATGATCACTGTGACAGCAGCAAGCACAGTAAAGATGATGGTTTCATACAAAGATTTTTACAACACAAACACCATTCTCATAGCAATTGTATCAGTGGGAAAATATCACATTGAGAACAGCCAATTTCACACATCTTTAGAATTGCATGACTGCGGCTGCTGCTGCCATAGTACTCTCTTTCTGACTCTCCCTTAACTCCACCTCCCTGCCTTAGGCCCTACACAGCATGCCTTTTCATTTTTTAGTTTTTCAATTTTTTTCCCACGCAGTTCCAAAATTCTGCTACTGGGAGTTACTGTGAGTTAAAATAATAGAAAACAAAACAGGGAATCAGGCTTCTTGGGAATAGTGTGTGTGTGTGTGTGTGGGGGGAATATAGGAAGATAGGAGGAAACACTGACACCATTTGATTGTCAATCAGACAACTGCCTTGGCAGCGAAGTTTTGCACCTTGGGACTTGTGCAATTGGGAGGTCATTGACAGGTTTTCCCTGTCCGTGAAAAGCAATACAGTGGTACCCCGGGATACGAATTACCCAGCTTACGAATTTTTCGGGATACGAAAAAATCCCATAGGGATTTATTGTTTCGGCTTACGAAGGTTTTTTCGGGTTACGAAAAAACCTCGGCGCTGTTTTCAATGGAGCCGCGGCAGAGCCGCGGCTTTTTTTCCATTAGCGCCTATGGCAATTCAGGTTACGAAGGTTTTTCGGGTTACGAAATTAGCCGCGGAACGAATTAATTTCGTAACCCGAGGGAGCACTGTAGTTCAGGAACAGTGCAGTTATGGGTTGGAGGTGTTATCATGCGATAGGTATCACCATTGGTGTAATCGAGGTTTAAAAGCTGCATGTATTAATCTCCAGAGAACGAAGAAGGATTCCAGAGTTAAAAAATGTAGAGATAAAATTCCACATCATTAAGACACAAAAAAGTTAAAATACATTTAAATTATAAATAGAACTGAACACAGTTTTAAAACATATCCACTAGAAAGAGTAACAGCAGCAAACAGAGACAGTATAGTGCTCAATTAAGAGACCTTGCATCATCAACAATTTGTTCTCAAAACCCTCTCCAATAAACATAAACAACAAAACACTTACCTGTATATGAATGTGAGGCCTGAACATTCCCTTGAGTCCAAGATGACTAAACTGAGATTGTTATACTTTAGACATATCATGAGAACACATGACTCACTTGAAAAGATGATAATGTTTGACAAGGGGGAAAGTAGTAGGAAAAGAGGAAGACTACATTCCAGATGGAAGGAATCAATCAAGGAAGCTAGAACCTTGAGTCCATAAGACCTGACCAGGGCTACTGATGAGAGGGTGACTTCAAGGTTTCTCATTCATAGGGGTGCCATAAGTCCAAAGTTGACTAGGCAGCAATTAACAAGAAAGTCCCCTCTGTTAGAACCAACATGGTGTGGTGGTTTGAGCATTGGATTATGACTCTGGAGACCAGGGTGAATTGTCCACTTTGTGACCTTGGACACTTCACACTCTCAGACTCAGAGGAAGGCAAAGCCAAAACCTCCTCTGAACAAATCTTGCCAATAAAATCCCATGATTGGTGTTCCTTAGGGTAATCATAAATTGGGAATGACTTGAAGGCACACAACACCAATAACCACAACAACATCAACAACAAGAAGTATTAATTGTTGGCTTAAGTCATGTGATATGAATATTGCTTACTTCTACTGATGCATAGGGCTGTATATGCTACCTGCCTCACTCCACCCATAACTAGCATGGTGCCTTGTCATGTTTGAGGGTGACAGATGTTGTCCCATTACCATTGTAGAAGTTCAGTTCTAGTTAGCTTCTATATATTGAGTGGCAGGGACTGCAATCTTGTCTTTTACTTCAGATACCAAAATATCTGGACTAGCCTTGTTTTGAGGCTGAGTATATTTCTCTGTTGTAAGCTGCTTAATCTCATCACATTTGAATTCCAAATTATTCTGGATGTCTTTCTTCTTATTATTATTATTCCTATTCTTATTCTTATTCTTCTGTTTTAAGCCCTGCTGTGACTGGAAGAACTCTTGTTAACTATAAACTCCAGTGTCAAGAGCAGAGAGTACAAAGTTAGTAGCAAGATTTGTATGCCTGTCTCTATGGGTTTAACAAACAATAATAAAGATGATAGAGAGACTTAATTTTACCAAGTCAGCAACTTCAATGCAGCAGTAAAAAAATAAACAAAGTGGCAGGATTAGCAAACTTTGTGTGTGGTGTGGGTGCATATATATAGAGAAAATGCTTTCTTTTCTCTGTTTAAAGAATTAAATTAATTTTAAAAGAGTGTCTTTGTGTAGCAGATTTAAATCCTTTTTGAACAGCTCTTTCTTCCAGTTAGCATCTACTTATTAATGGATGTTTTGTTTAGGCAAGTGTAAATCCTCACAACAGTGAGTAATTTTATATATGTAAGCAATGCCATTTAACTCAGAAGAATTTGGGATTGGTCTATTAGATAACTATTCTCAACATAGCTTTATGCTCTGTGTATTCATTTGCCTTATAGTAAGATAGTGATTTGTGGTGGTACCTGCAGGAAGGTATACCACCTCAGTGTCTTCAAACACTGAAAACTATCATGGCCAGCATTATGCTGTTATATGTGGGGAACATTAGACTATCTCCTACATCAGGAATACCTTTCTGAAGAATTAACCAAAAGATCAGGTTTGGGGGAATATGCAGTTACCTTCCCCTAGCCTGTCAAGCATTTTGAGGTTTTATTTATAAATGTATAAACTATATTCCATCCATAAGAGATACAGTAAAACCAATAACTCCCAAATAATGACAATGCTAACATTGCATAATAAGCAGCATTGCCATAATTTAGGCAGGAAACAAATAAATCAGTTAAACTATATATTAAACTACTAAATGCTTGGATAAAAAGGAACATTTTGATTTGCCACTGAAAGGAAGACAGGGCTGATGCCTGTCTTCCTTTTATCTCCTTTGGGAGAGCATTCTAAATTTAGGGCACCACCATAGAGAAGGCCCTCTCTGTTGTACATATGTGGCATAAGTTCATTAACTGTGTGTGTGTGTGACGGTGACAATGACTTTCAGAGTTGTGTTCTCTGGCTATAGGGTTGTCAGAGTGATCCCTGGAAATGGTTCCTGTACCTTTAATGGTAATATAGAAACTATAATTTCAGCAGGTGCTCTGAGTCACCCAAGAACACAACAAAAAACTAGAAAGCACATCTTCACAATGGAAGAGATAAAAGACACAAAGTCCCACATGCTGTTGATGGTCCACAAACTTTATTATCCTAAAAAGCCCAATGCGTTTTAGCCTTGTCATAAATTGGCCTTCTTCAGGAGCTATTACCAGAGATTTCAGGAGTTGTAGTCTGCACTCTCAACAAAGTGGAGACACTATTCTAATATGAATTTATGACAAGGCTGAAATGTGTTGGGCTTTTTAAGATAATAAAGTTTGTGGACCATTAACAGCATGTGGGACTTTATTTCCTTTATCTCCTAGAGCCCATACAGACAGGCCAAAATAAAGCTGCTTCGGGTCACTTTGGAGGTATGCTGTTTAAATGATGCATGCTTCCTAAGAGTCCGGAAGCTGTGCCAAAGCCATGCACCAGTCCTAAGGACTGTAGCGCAGTTTTGGCGCAGCTTCTGGCCTCTAAAGATGTGTGTGTCATTTAAACCACATACCACCAAAATGATCCAAAGCAGCTTTATTTTGGCCTGTCTGTATGGGCCCCTTGTCACCCAGAAAGATACCAAGGAATGTCTGCTGAAATTTCTTTTTCTACAGAAACATTAATATGCAGAACCATTAATATCACTCTGGCAACCCTATTTGGAAGGGAAGAACATGAAAGAGCAACAAAGAGTTTGGCCTGTATCTGGAACATTAACGGCCCAAAGCATTAGACTTATTTCATTTCATTAAAGCGAAGGAAGAACCCCTGGTGGGCCCTTGTACCAGAAAGAAAATGTTGCTCAATTAAGGATTAATTTAAACCACAATTATCACTGTCAAAACAAGAATGAGATGATTCTGGCAATGAGGCTGCCTGCCTAGTGCCAATATATTGCGTGAGTGACACATTTTGTAAACACTCTGAGAGAGTATGCTCTGTGTCTTACTGTCATCACGTAAATTTTGACTTCAGATTGCAGAACATTTTTGGCCTCTGAATATTTCTGTTATTAATATGTTCATTCAGTAGTAGCATGTTCCAGCCGCTCTTCAAGTGGATGTGCTCAAAACATAATGAGCATACAAAAAACACCAACAATTGGTTGGGTATTAATTCCAAACAAGTGGGTGGGATAAAGAGAAATGGCTGGCATAAAATATTTTGTGCTGAAATAAAAACCAGTTAGTCTTAAAGGTACTGCTACATTCCTTTCCCCCCTGTGCTCTCTGTCACCTTTCTGTACTATAGAGTGGTGTCTCTTCTGATGTCTCCAGGATATGAGAGAGGGGTTCTATATTCACAAATGTGCCATAGATGTATTTCTCTGAGATAATCACATTAATGTGCTTTGCAAAACTAATAAAAATGTCATGTACTTCTATGTGCTTCCTTAAAGTTACAGTGGCACTATCCTATTTTATAGACAACAGTTCACTGGAAGGCCTATCAAAAGGCAGTTGTGTATTTGTAGGTACCCTTTACTTTACATTGAAAGTCTAGCATGCTGATATAATTGTTTCGAAGTTGCACATCAGTGGTTAGTACTTAGACAACTGACTGAGTAATGGTGCACAGGTCACTTGCTCACAGTCCTCCCTACCATGGAGAGATGTACTATATTTTTGTCTGAATTACAGTAAATATTTCTACATTTGCATCCCTGCACACATGTTAGGTTTTATGTGGATAGGTGTCCTCTTTTGACCTCTGGTTTGGTATATGTGATCATCTTCTAATCAGAGCAGATAATTTTCTACTGTATTTTTGAGTAAGGAGCATTTTAATGAGCAGGTTACACCTACTGTAGCTGTCTATCAGTACCACTGAAAGGAGGTGACTCATTAAAACGGCTGTACTATATGTAATGACTTATCCAAAAGCAAAAATCAATGGAAATGACTGGTAAAACATGATATGATGGTGGAACACAGTCTCAGAATGTTAGAAAATGAAGATGATGACAAAGAGAAGGAGGATAAGGAGGAGGAGGAGGAAGAAGAAGAAGAAGAAGAAGAAGAAGAAAGTTTTATCCCATAAATTAAGCAATTCCACTAAAGATTATTTATGTAACCCCCTTCAGAATTCATTAAAAAGAAAGGGAAGGGATATGTGTTGTCACACATTTGGGTTTGAAAAGATGTAAAGACATACACAAATAGGAATGGAAGGATATTGTAAATGTGTGAGAATAAGGAAAAGAAAACAATTAAAAAAGAAAAAGAAAAGGACAATGTACATAATATTAGTAACTTAAATGAGCCATAAATTGAACAGTTCCATGTGCATATGAACTAATTTATATAACAGAAATTAATACAGTGCCTCAAATAAAAAAGTATACATGTAAGGAAGAAAACCCAATATACTTACACAACTATTTAAGAATCACTTGCAGAAATTGTACAGGCATATCTCCAAATGGCTATGCGAAACATTCTAATCTTACAGTTTTTCCTTCTTTTGTATATCACAGCATAGCAACCTGGAAGCAGTGACAAGAAAAATGTAGGGAGTCTATCAAAAATCTGGACCTTAAAGTTGAGGAATAAAGCAGCAAAGTGTACCGAAATGGAAGAGGTGACCTCCTCTGAGGATGAATTATTCCCCTGCCTTTCTGTGTGGGCACTGTGAAGTGTTCACTCAGGTGAAGTGTGCTTCCAATTAAACTTCAGGATGATGTGTCTCAGCTATCACAAGCTTGGAATAGACTGCCCTTGGGTATTCAGGACCCATGACGTTAAAGGTTTTTAAGGTCAACTTGAGCACCTTTGATTAGTTATCCAGCCACTGAACACTGTGAACCAAAACGTCAACCAAATCATCTTATCAAAAGGCGACTCAAATATACGCACTGACATACACCTTAATTAGCACTGTGTATATGTATGTTTATGCCGTTAAAAAGAAATCTACCAGACTTATTGATGTAAAGTGATGGTGGCGTGCTTTTTATAGACACAACTGACAGTTTCTGGCAAGCTGAGAGAGTCTTTGGCACACAGGTATGCTGGCACTATCCACCAGAGGAGAGTGAAACAAATTAATTGACTATTATTGTCATTATGCTTTGCAAAGTGTTAATGTTTCTATTGCAAAAACAAAACTAATGAGATGTTTTGTGCTTAATATCAATAAATAGCCAAGTAGTAAAACTCCAAATAACGAAGAAACACTCTGAGAAAAAGCAATATATCCTCTGCTGGACATAAATGGATTTCTTCTTTTAATTTTTGCTGTATTTTCCAAATTGTGCTGCTGTACCTGAAAGTATTCAAGGATTTGGATGGGAGTTAATTTATTCACATGTAATCATATTCATGACCTGTAGGTATAACTGAGCACATTTTGATGAAGCAGAGTACTGAAGAAAGCAGCAAATGTGTGTTGGCTTATTAGGATATGTTGTTTTAGCGTAGCTCTTCAAAGAGTGCCTCAGCTGAAAGATCTCTAGGAGAAATCTGAAGTGACTTAAATTGAGCATTTATACAGAATTAGCATTTATATCCTGGCTAATTATGTGGCTTTTAAAAAATCATAACAAGATCTGGCCAACTTGAGAGAGGTGAAAGCTGGAAATATCTGCACACAACTCAAATCTAAGTACCTGTACTGTTTTGTCAATTCATTGTCAAACTGAAATATTTATACATTTATTTTTGCTCAATGAACAAAAGGTGTCCTCAGTTACAACAAGTGTTGTATCAAATACTGCCTCTGCTTTCTTGGTAAACATTTCTGTGCTACGTAGAGCTTTATTATTATTATTATTATTATTTGGTTAATGCTAATGCACTGGGGTTGTGTGTGTCAGGAATATAGCTAAATGAGTTAGAGAAGAGAAAGTTCAAGGAAATAATTTCATTCCTTCCTACTGTCCTGATTTGGCAGGGACAGTCTTACTTAATCCCCTGTTGTCCCACACTTTCAGCTGCTTTTAAATATCTATATTCCTTTCTACTTTCCCTTCCCCCTTTGTCTTCAGCTTACTTCACTTGTTGCAAACTAAATTTAAAATGCAAAACTGGTTTGCATTCATTTAGCTCAGCAGGTGGAAGCAGAGAGGAGGGACTGCTTTTGCCAGTAGGCTCAGGCAAAAGCAAACTAGTCCTGTGGTCTTCCTCATTAATAATTATTTTCTTTTCTTTTTCTTTGTTTCACTAAAGTGCAGTGCCATAATTGCTAAATTACTATTATCCAAATTGCTGGGTGTCTTGGGAAGGCACCCGCAGACTAATATTCTTTCGGGGAATTCTAATAGCTTAAATTTTGCAGGGGAAACATCGGCCTCGAGACCAACCCTGTTTATACCGATTCCAAATTCCAGAGGTAAATCAAAATAGATTTTTGTATTTTCATTAAAGAAATAATCAACACATGCACACAGCACATACATTCTCTCTCTCTCTCTCTCTCTCTCTCACACACACACACACACACACACACATACATGAACTAAGAAGCAAAGGTAGGAGAAGTGGAATAGTGGAGGCCTTGCTAATGATTATGTTACCAACCATGTATCGTGGTTCAAATCAATGGGAGGGTGGAACGGAGAAGGCTCAGTAGTCACTGTGGCAAGTGGGGTGGCAGATGGCAGGTGTATTGAGGAGTCTAGTCTAGTCAAATCAACAGCATTCCTGTCTGCTTGTAAACTGAACTGAGGAATTGCTGTTTATGTACTAATATTTATATACTCCAAACCTTGTTTTGAGAGCAGAAACCAAGGAATGAAAGGATTAAATTCTTGCTAAATGCTTTTCCATGAGGAAAAGAATGGTCAGGAGCAGCAGTAAATATTTGGGTGATTAGTGTGACTATCTCAAAGGGATTTGCATTCCTTGCTGGAACATTTCTGTCCTGTTTATGTAGAAACAGTCACCTTCTTTGGCCATGACCCACTGTTGTCCTCTAAAAACAAAAGGGATTATGCTGGTGCCTCAGGAGATCTCATCATGGTGTGTGCCTTCCTTGCTCCCTTGTTAATGCCAACTGGTTTACCAAGTGTAAAATGGCCAGGCATCTGCAGTGGGGTCATTCCTATCGCTCACCCTAGCATCCCTTTTAATATTAACTTGATATTAAATATGATGGGCAACCGGGAGTCTGGTCTTGGGATAACATTAAGTTTAAATTAAACAACATTAAAATATGAAATGCATGCTGAGTAGTGCAAAAGGGCAGGGAGGCAGTGTTAAGGGGGAATCTGGAAGAGAACTGAAATACCTTCAATGGTGGAAACAGCCCCAGTCATGCTATTGAAGGGATGTACAATATTGAGGGCTCACAGAATAGTTTGTATGCATTTACTTTTTGCTAATGCAGTCACAATAAGAACGGGTTCATATGATAATGTCCCTAGAGTTAGATTTAAAATTTTACAAGATGTAAAACAGATAGGGTGCCTTGGACTCTCAGATTTGAAACTGTATTTTCTGCCTGTTGTTTGGTTTGGCTAAAGTAGAAGATAAAGAGAGTACTAGATTAGAAAGGATTGCTGACTCCATATGTTTTAAAATGACAAAGAAAGGTAAAATCCACCTGAATGATGATTTTGTTATAAAGAAAGCTTCAGGTAGTAAGAAGACTTTTGTGTGAGAAAGCTGTGAGCTCAGTTGCTCCATCCTCCTACTGAAAACAAATTCTGAGGCTTCAAATATTCTCAGAGGTATCCTGTTCTTTAATTGTGCATGTATGAGGGGTTATCCCCAGTTCTAGTTGGTATAACATAGTCCTGCTATAAAAAAAATGTTCTAGAAAATACTGAAGTCTGTCCTAGAATAAGGGGCTTTCTGCATGAGCAATAAAACATGAGTTGGCCTCATTTTGAAACCCATCTATTTAAACAACACACATGGCCAACATGGAAGAAATCTGAGATGAAGCCATGCTCTGGGGCTGAACAATGAAGAAAAATAATCCCCAGTTTGATCTGCTTCAAGTGGCAAGTGACAATATGGAACCAGCGAGTGGACTGCATACTGATACAAAGAGGGGGAAAAGGGCCAGCAAATTGATGGTGCCATAGCTGCCCATAATGTGCACACAAGAGGTTAGCTGCACCATGGACTCATCACACATCTCATGAAGCAAAATGATGAGCAATATGGGGTGCTGACAACAATATTTAATTATACCATTAACAAACTGGCCAGTCCAATGGGGCCAGCCATGAAGGAAGAGGGGAAAGGGGGTATGTACAGGGGGAGGGCCATGATCATGCTGTGCCAGTTTATCACTGGGTGTACCAATGTGCCTTATGAGTCGTTGATCACTTGTGTGATTGAGTAGTTGCATAGCCAGTGGGCATCAAATGGGCTGCCAGGTGAGTGGGATCAGGGAGGTGATTGGTGGCTGCTGGCACAAGTGTTTTAGGTGGAACAGAAAAAGAATAATGGCACAGTGCAGCTTGTACCCATGAATGGCCCATTTTGGTAGGCCTGTCCTTTCAGATGAAGGGAGGCAGCGGGAACTGCCCAAGGTGTTGGCTCACTGCAAGATCCAGTAGTGCAGTCAGTGGGCTCTCTTTGCAAAACCCCAGAGTTAAGCTGGCTTTCTCCCTCCATCTGCTTAGACCCTTAGTTTAATCTCTGTCTATTGGACTTGCTCTTCAAAATTATAGTGTCCATATTGATGTCCCTATGTCCTCTTCATCCTCTCATTTTCTCTTCCTACACACTTGGATCACTCCACCATTTCCCTCACTCCTTTGATTTCACTCTTTGTGCCCAGCCCTCTTTTTCATTGAACTGGTATATA
The DNA here is from genome assembly GCF_019175285.1 of Sceloporus undulatus. NCBI lineage: Eukaryota > Metazoa > Chordata > Lepidosauria > Squamata > Phrynosomatidae > Sceloporus > Sceloporus undulatus. The sequence goes on from NC_056524.1 coordinate 161,561,058, forward strand.
CTGTTCACTATCAGATTTGTCTTTCAGTAGCTGAGTCTGCATGTTGAGTAAGTTTATTAGCAAAACAAAATTAATAAAATGTAACCTCAGGGGGAATGCTAGCAGTCATTTTCATCTTGTTATTGTTCTAATTTGATGTCACCTGACAGACTGGTGCTCCTCAAGACCAAGGCAAAGGTCTAGTGTATAGGGATTATTTCTATAAAATCTAGTAACCTGTACCCACTTTTCCTCCCTTTGATTTAGATGCCCTATTAAATGTATTTTATTCTTACTAATATGATATCATGGCTGTAAGAAAAGGAATTCTAAAACACACTGCAAGAAAAAAATCTAGTTTGAGACTGCTTTAACTGTCCTGGCTCAGTGCTATGGAGTTCTGGGAACTGTACTTTTGTGAGACATTTAGCCTTCTTTGTCAGAGAGCTCTAGTGCCACAAGAAATTACAATTCCCATGAATCCCTATCGCTGAGCCAGGGCAATTAAAGCGATCTCAGACTGGATTATTTCAGCAGTGTGTTCTGGAACCTGGACTCTGCAGTTAAATAGATCTGTTTGCAGGTCTCCCCAATGCTTGACCCTGAAATGTATTGACTAGAATGCATTTGGCCAGGTGACTGGGGTTTATGGGCGCTGTAGTCCAAAACATATGGTATAACCCAGATTGAGGAATACTGACTCAGTTCAGGGTGTGTTGAGCATGGGCCAGCTCATGATGATATACTTTTTAAATATGTAAAATACTTTGAGCAAATGTCCGTTCTTGTTTTGGCTGCCTGGCAAATTCTAACTCTGCAAAGACTTTGTATAGCTGTTCTAAAATATCAACAAATTTAAACTTTCATCTGCATTGTGTTCGTATTTATCATGGCTTATAGTGCAATGCTATGTGTGTCTCCTCAGAAGTAGACTTTGCTGTGTTCAGTATGTCTTACTACCAGGTTCATAGCACTGCAGCCTGAATTACAAAACAATTTGCACCTCCACACACCACTTCCCCTTCTCTATATGCAGTGATAATACTGTTAAAACATTTTAACTGTTTAAGAGAGCTTAAGTTATATTTGTGGTCCCAGAGTGTATGCTGGGAGTAGGAAATCACAGCTGTTTGTTATCCTTTTAAGTTTTCAGAATCTTGCAGTTTGTTCTTGTCATTCGTTATATGAGTAAGAAAACTCTCCATACTAGAGTTTCTTTTTCATGATGACTTTTAAAGACACACAGCCAATAGATATGAGGGTAAGGACAGGATAAGGATGGGAGTGAAGCACGATGCTCCCATCCTTATGGTGTGATTGTTTGAAGTTTATCGGACACATTGCACTTATCCTGTCATTATCAGGTCAATGAAGTGGCATTGTCCCATCACTTCGGTATTAATGGAATAATCCATAATCCGAAATGGAGGTAAATGACGGGACAATTCCACTTCATCAACTGGATTAATGATGGGATAAGTGCAATGCCACCTGATAATCTTTGCATGATCACGCCATAAGGATGGGAGCATGGTGCTTCACTTCTGTCATTGCCCTCCATGTACAGTGAACCCTGGGGTTTGGTTCCAAGATCCCCCGTGGATAACAAAATCCGTGGATGCTCAAGTCCCATTAAATATAATGACATAGCAAAATGGTGTCCCTTATAAAAAAAATGGAAAATCAAGGTTAGATATTTGAAATGTATACTTTTTTTGAACATTTTCAAGCCGTGGATGCTTGAATCCATGTATAAAAAATCTGTGTATAAGAAGGGCCGACTATTATAATCTCCTATGACCTGTAAGGCATTTGGCTCCACCAAGTGAGATTGACACTGCTCAAGAGGGGGAAACCCCAAAAAACTCAGATCCGTTTGTATGCTTCTAAGGTGGTATCTGATAACCTCTTCTTATTTCATGGAGAGGAACAGCAAAAAAGGAGCAGTGCATCCAAGAAAGAACCCCCCCCCCCCCCCGTAACAGGCTGCATAAATATACTGCATTGTTTCATAAATTGATAGGAGAACGTATTTTGTTTCCTTGGACAGCTGTGTGTTTGCATTCTCCTGCTGTATCAACAGGGTGAATCTCTCTTACTCAAAATGCCTGGGACCAGAGGTGTTTTGGATTTCAAGGTTGTTGGTTTTTTTTAACTGGAATCCCTATATTAACATATATGCACCTAATGAGATATCTTGGAGATGGGGCTCATATCTAAACACAACATTCATATTTAATAGATACCTTACATATATAACCTGAAGGTAATTTTATACAATATTTTGAATAATAACAAAGTTTGTTTACATTGAACCCCAAGAGAAAGCAAATGTGTCTCTATCTCAACCACCTAGGAAAGTTTTGGTTTTTGAAATATTTTAGATTTTAGAATTATGGATTTGGGAGAGTCAATCTGTAGAACTCAGCCTTCTTAGCCTGATTCACACAGGAAAAGCAAGGAGGATAGAAAATCTCCATCATAATTATATAGAGAGCTCCGATTACATAACCTTTTAAACTTACATCAGCCTCAAAATATGGACAGTGTACTACCCAATCTGTGATGGCATGGTACACATTCAAACTGTTTGTCTTTTTCCATTTGGGATCACTAATCACATGTTAGCCCAAATTCTTTTATGAGTCACAACTAAAATAGTCCCAATGATTCAATGGAATTTACATTTACCATTCCAAAAATTGATTCAGTGGGTTTTTGTGGTATGATAGGATATCAATTAATTAACTATATAATTAATCAACTATATAGTTAATTAACTAATGATACACAGATAAGCTTCTGATACTGTACAGTGGTACCTCGGGATACGAAATACCCAGGTTACGAAATTTTCGGGATACGAAAAAATCCCATAGGAAAACATTGTTCCGGGTTACAAATGTTTTTTCGGGTTACGAAAAAACTTTTGGTGCTTTTTTTGGCTTTTTCGCACGGAATCGCGGCTTTTCCCCATTAGCGCCTATGGCAATTCGGCTTACGAAGGCTTTTCGGGTTACGAACGGTGCCACGGAACGAATTAATTTCGTAACCCGAGGCACCACTGTATTTGGTTTGATATTTGATGTTTTTGAATTTGTTGCCTGCTTATTTTTATCTAATTCTATTTTGTATTATTATCGATTGTTTTATATGTATTTTGTAGAATGTACACCATTGGCCGGTTTCATTTTGATCAATTTTATTGTTTGTATGTACCGTTCTATGTAAATCTACAGCGCTATATTAATAATAATAATAAATAGGAAGGAAGATAGGTCATGTAAATTAAAAACATAATAAATAGATGTTGTAGTTGCAGCTGCTGCCAAAGTTTTGTGCCTTCATGTCATTTCCAATTTTTGGTGAACTAATGCAAACCTGTCTCAAAGTTTTCTGAAGCTGAGAGAGTATGACTTGCCCAACGTCATCCAGCAGGTTTCCATGGCTAAATGAGGATCCAAACTCTTTCTCTAGAGTTATAGTCCAATGCTCAAACCACTACATCACACTGGAAGATGTTACAATAACCTTATATCAATTAATGAATGATATTCCTACCAGAGTGTGAATGAGGGATAAAAATATTCCCTAATTTCATTCTAGAAAAAATGTAGCAAGCTTTATCCTCTTTGAGTTTCTTTAGATTTATTGACAATATTTTTTTCACTTTGGAACTTTTCTGTGAACATTTCACAGTTTTTTGTTTTGTTTTGTTTTGCACACAAAAAAACCCCTCAGCACTTTTGCATGAACACAATAGCCTTTTTGGTGCAAAAATCCAATGTTTTGGTGCAGAAACCCTTTGGGGTTTTTATTTTTATTTTTTCCAAAATAGTTCTAAAATGTAACAAATCTCATGGTGATTATCCTGCTTTTTAAAGGTAGATTTTGACATTTTGAGACACTCTTTCTCAGAAAGAATGAGAACATTTGCATATTCCTTGCATTCCCAGTGCTGATTGTGCAGTAAGTCTGATGCCACACACACACCACACACCACTCCTTTTTTCTTGCCAGTGCACACCTGGTACTGCACTATAATAAACCCTAACTGATTTGCTAGGGCTCACCATAAATTCCCACTGAAAGCATTGTCTTTGTTGTCCTACAATGCCTTCAGTTGCTCACCACAAAAGGTTTGACTGTACATCACATAGCACAACAAAGACACTGCAACCTGCTGGCTCGATGGATATTCTATAACTGATTCTTCTTTTTGGTCTCTGCGACTCACACAAAGGGGTTATCCTGAGCCTGCATGGTGCTTCTTTTGGAGCAGCCACAGATAACCCATTTGTATGAATTCACAGATGACCACTCAAAGAATTGCAGTCACATGTATGCAACCTGTCCTTTGCTAATGTTTGATCTCCTTTCCATAGCTGTATAGAAGTGATTATCAGGAGGGGTTGGACTTTTATTTTTATTTTATTTTTAAATTGTTACAGTATTTTATCTATATATAATACTCTGTGTTTTATATTTTTATTACTTGTCGAAGTCTTTCCTCACTGATGATGTCATATTGCTCTCTTTTCCTTGCTTCATTTTGTCCCCCTTTTATATAGTCTGTAGACTGAGTCAATAAAGGTTGGTAGTTACTAGATTATCAGGAGCAAAAACAGAAAGGAAGCCACAGAAATTTGTAGCATGACTTCTGTCTTCTTTTCAAAACCGAAGAACTCACAACCTTTTCAGTGTTACAGTTTCATGTGCCTTAAGATCTGGATGTGACTCCTAGGAGGCCACCAATGTCCCACAAAGTAACATGCAAAGGGACCAGGCTTTTAGAGCTGCAAATCACATACAGAAAGCACTCTTTTCCCAAGTTCTAATTCTCTGGATAGTTTTCCTCGGAGTCAACCATTTAAAAGAAAACATTTGGTCCCTGCTGAAAAATAGTATGTTTTGCAGATTTCCCTCCTCATGTGGGAATGATCTCTATCAAACTCAATGGGTCTTACTTCTGAATAGTCACATACAAGAAGGCACTGTGAAGTTCAATTTAATAAAGGCCCTAAATGTAATGTGGGACTCTAATATATATATATATATATTAGAGGGTTGCAGCCTGAACCTTTTAATGATATGTGTGTGTGTGTGTGTGTGTGTGTGTGTGTGGAGAGAGAGACTACAAAAGACTTTGTTGCATTGAAACATTTTATAATGTAGTATAGAGTGTGGTTTTTAATGAGCATTGCTTTAGTGAACTTCAAAGGGAGAAAGTATTTGTATTGTTGGCATTATTGTATTATTAGTTGACTAAGGAAACAGCACTCATAATTAAGACAACAGCTTTTTGCTCTGATCAGAATAGGTGATATTATTGAAACAAAAGGCATAATTAAAGGAAGGCAGTTCTTGAGGATAAATTAAAAGGTTCAGGCTAAACCCTTTGCATACTTATTTGTTTGTATGTCTTATTGAATTCAGTGGCCCCTACATCTCAATATACATGCAGAGAGAAGGAGGAGTACATTATAGACTTGTCTGGTAATTGAGACTCAGCCTCTGTAGGACAGATAGGCTGCACAGAAAAAGATGTCCCACTTCAAGGTGAAATTAACTGGGCTTCTTTTCAAGGGCTTAATTTATCCCCTCCCTTAAACTGGAGATAAAAAATAAATACTGTATGGTGTTAAAACATGTGGATGATATTGGCTGGCAGCATATTATTAGTTATATACCTATGTTCCATTCAAGGACTTCCACCTTCCTTGCCCCTCCTAACCATAGTAAAGAAACAATTTGAGGAGGTTTTTATCTGTTGAGGGAGGGGGTAAGAAAAGAAAAAGCAGCAACAGTAAGCCATCACTCTTTGATTCCTCCATTCTCAGCACTTTTGATAACCTTTGGAAAGCAGAAAGAGCTTTTTTGCCTCTGTAATGTTCAGTGTTTCATGTCATTATTAGTGTGGTTGACAAAAGTTGTACATCCTTGCAAGGAAATAATGACTGTAATAAAGGGGGATTGGAGATAGTGCGGCTACTCCTTTATTCTCCGTAGGGCATTTGAAAATAATTGGAAACTTGTTTCTGCTTCCCTCATTGCACTAAAAGCACAATAATTATGGAATCTTCAATGAACATAGTTTCTTCCGATTCATGGTACTTTGTTACTGATAAAGCAACCACAGCATGAAAATGGGGCTGTGCATTTTCAGGTAAAACTGTTTTTCTCTCTCAAAGAGTGGCCTGGTTTGTTAAGTCTACACACAGAACCTGTGAACTACTTTTGTATGCTAACTATTATCTTTCTTTCTTGAAGCACAGGCCATTGGTGAATAATTAGTAAATAGTTACAGTCTTCCTTCAGACCATTATTAAGGGAATATATATTTTGCTATATGCTGCTCACAGAATAGGGGTAAATGTTCTCAGTAACATTGGTTTTAACAAAGTAGATGTTCTGTAGTGTGACATCAGTACATTAAAAATAGCACGATAGAAGCAAAAACAGTGATCATTGAAGATTTTCAGACCAGTGTTTACCATTGGGTAAGCGCTGGTAAAACACAGCTAAATTATTTAGGAATCAGGTATTATGAAGAAAATCTGACACACTTCCTAAATGTCAGGGAATCATCACCCCCCTCCAGCATCCCTGAACTGTTTGGGGAGAGGCAATTTCCTATGAACGCAAAGTTTCGGTTCATAGGAGATTGCCTCTCCCCAAACAATTCAAGCATGCTAGAGGGGAGCCAACAATTCCCTGACATTTAGGAAGTGCATCAACTTCCTCACAGACACACTTTCTAAATGATTTAGCTGTTTTACCAGCACTTAAGTGCTGGTCTGAAAATCTCCATAATGAAACACTGTATGTGTGATTTTGAGGCGATCAGAGACACAACATCACTCTTGATCAGACTGGAGCTGTGCCAGGAGACCAGAGAGGTTCACCAACCCAGACCCCCAATATTTTATTTTGATTTGACTTGATTTTTGTTTCAGTACTTGTTCTAACTTTAATTTCTCTCAGGGCATAACTACAACATTCCTCAGGTGTGCTTTTAAATCATTTTTCATTATTGATCTTTAGCCATTTTTCATCATTAGAGACATTATTATTAAGGAACACATGAATATAGTAGGGATAGGATTCTATCACAGGCAAATGGCAGAAGTTAAATTTCAGTGCTGAAAGGATTATGATGGATAGAGGCACCTCCCTATCTGAGGAGGTGCAAAAGCTGCATTTGAGAGGACAAAAGAGTAAGAACATAAGTTAAGAGAGCCCTGGCTGGTCTGAGTTATAAAGGTACCTTTCTTCGAAAATGGACAGCATCATGGCATACAGGCCAGCATCTCTAGTGGGTAGCAGATACTCTTCTGGCTGATGGGAACAACATGAGGATACAATAACCATCCTGTTACCCTTAGCCAGGCTGAGTGCGAGTCTCTCTTCTTCAAGCATCTCTATGGAATCCCAGTGGGCAAGGTCAGTAGAGAGGAACAGTGGTTAGTTCCATGAGGTCACAATGACTGGTCTCTATTCTTCAAACAGACAACATCATCATGAGGCTACAATGGCTGGTCCTTCTGCTCAATGATCACTGACATGAGGTGCACAGTGTTATTTAAATCCTATATTCAAACATCTGAAAATTTTTACTGGATGTTATTTTTATAGCATGTCTTTTGAATTTTTCAGACATGATGGGTCAGCACCATAAAATTCTCATTCATAATTTAGATTTTAGGAAGCATTATAAATTGACAGTATGCTGAATGCACATGTGTATACAAAAACACAGAGACATTTTTTTTCTAACTATAACCACTCAATAGTGCTTTTTTAAACAAATTGGAACTTAATTTTGAAGTGCACTGAGTAGAAACAGGGGACATTCTCTCCTTGCCTCAGCAATGTGGGGATATGTTCTTTCCTCCTTCCCCGTGTATTGCATGAACAATTTCACTCCTGAATGCATCCAATCTGAATGATTGGCAGAAGTGAGGCTCTTCTAAACTGAGTGAAATGTTTAATGAAAATTCATTTCTTTCTGCCCCACCCTACACTTGGATTTCTACATACAGTCACTATAATTACTATACCCGCCAGTGTCTGTGTTCTCCATGTTCACATGCCACCACTTAATAATATGGGGCATGATGAACTGCAGCTGGTTAAATTAATGGATCTAGAACCTGCAAATCTAGAGGACCCCCTATTTGTAAACTCAGTATTTGTGATGAGGTAATGAGGCCCCAAAGCCTTGATGAACACTTAGCACCTAGAGGCACAGTCAGAGGACTTAGACTCTGCGGACATGGAGGAGGCTGAGACAGAGGTAGATCTGGGGCTGCCTGGATTAGCAGTCTCAGAGCAGGCACAGGAAGCTGCAGAGAGGGAAACAGACTCTATGGCTGTGATGGCAAACCTATGGCATGTGTGCCAATTCGCCAGGCACGGGGCAAGACAGAAGGCAGAAAAGGCACGTGTGTGCCCGTTTCATCACCTCCCTGCCATTTTCGGGCCTCCCGAGATAGCGGGAAGCCAGAAAATGGCACTCAGGAGAAGGAGCCAGAGATGTGTGTGTCTGGTCCTCCTCCCAGCCCTCTCCCGGCTTCTCCCAGACAGTTGGAGGCCAGGAAAAGGCCAAAAGCAGGAGGAGCAACTGGCGCATGCCAGTAGCTCCTCCTCAGAGACCTTTTCCAGCATCCAGCTATCTCCAGAGAGATAGCAGGGGGGCGGGACAGGTCTGTGGAGGAAGAGGGATGGGCCACGTGCCCGGTTTTGTTCTGCCCGGCTTGCTTGTCCTCTGCCGAAAAGAGCCTCGTGGAGCCCATTCGAACGGAGAAAAGGCAAGCCGGGGAGGAGAGGTCTAGGTTGCGTGCCCAGTCCTTTCCCCACCTGGCTTCCCTTTCCTCCGTACGAACAGGCCCCTCAGAGCCTGCCTTTTGCCCCCCGGCTTCCCTTTCTTCCACACGAATGGGCTTTTGAAGGCACCTCAGGACTAGCGAAGCCCCTCAGAGAGGAGCAGGAACTGTGGGCCTCCTCCTCCTCCTGCATGTGGGGCTTAGTCAGACCTGAGGTGTCCTTTGAAGGAACCTCAGGTCTGGCAAAGCCCCTCAGAGAGGAGCATGGGCCGTGGGCCTCCTCCTCCTCCCCGTGGGGCTTTGCTAGACCTGACGTATCCTTCGAAGGACACCTCAGGACTAGCGAAGCCCCTCAGAGAGGAGCAGGGGCCGCGGGGATCCTCCTCCTCTCCATGGGGCTTTGCCAGACCTGAGGTGTACTTCGAAGGACACCTCAGAACTAGCAAAGACCTGAGGAGAGGAGCAGGGGCTGTGGGCCTGTTGCTCCTACCCCCACGGGCCCCTAATGGTCCACAGTTGTCTCTGAGAGACAGGTGGAGGCCAAGGGAAGGGCAGGAGGAGCAGACTGTGCCTGTCACTCCCTCACCCAATTTACCCGACTTCTAGCTGCTTCTCAGAGACAGCTGGTGGCCGGGAAACAGCGTGGGGGAAAGCCCCGCTCTGAAGCCCCGCCTCCACAGGGTGGAAGCCCTGCCCCTGGCACATGCCCCTGCCCCCAGATGGCAGAAGCTCCACTCCTGTCATGCAGAACCAAAAAGGTTCACCATCATTGTGCTATGGATTTTAGGTTGTAGGTGCTAGGACTTGGGGACAGAAGGCAGGTCAAAGAGCCCTTGAGGAGGTCTTCCAGGCTAGAAGTAAATAGAGCTAATAGATTTCAGCTGAGAGAAGCAGAGGCTTTTTAAAAGACCTCCAGCTGCAGACATTCTTTGCAGTCTTACTGTTCCTGTGTTCCTTACTCTTGGATTCAAGTAATCTGACCCAGGACTTGCCTTGTGAATATGCTCTTGCCTCTGCCCTTTGTAGTGACTAACTGATGGTATTATGTGACCCTCGGACTGGACTCTGGACTACTCCTTTGCATATTCCCTGGCTGTGCTGCCCTCAGTAGAGGTAAACATGACAGTTATCCTCAAGGAACTCAAGACAGCGTGAACAAATGACCTGTTCCAAAACCTTTGAAAGGAAAGGAAGAAGAGAAATAGGACAATAGCTAGACAGAGAAGAAGGGTCAAGAGGAGTTTATTTTCAGAATTGGGGAAACTAAGGGCCTGAACAGACAGGCCAAAATAAAGCTGCTTTGGGTCACTTAGGAGGTGTGCTTTTAAAATGACAAACACATTTTAAGAGGCCAGAAGCTACATCAAAGTGCGGCTTCCAGACTCTTAGGATGCATGCGCCATTTAAAAAGCATACCTCCAAAGTGTCCCAAAGCAGTTTTATTTTGGCCTGTCTGTTTGGGCCCTAAAGCATGTTTAAAAACAGAGGGGAAAGAGCCAGTAGAGAGAGAAAGATTAAAGATGTAGAGAAGCGAGGACAGAAAAGAAGGTGCTACAGAGATTAGAAGATGAGAAAGAATTGGATCAAGAGAACATGTTGCAGGTTTGGAAGAGTTCAGCAGTGTAGAGAGTTCATCCATAGAGACAGGAGGAAATGCAGAAAATTTAAATCATTGATAAAAACATAACTGAACTTAATCAATTCAGCTGCTTTCAGTAACACAGGGATTAGATAAAAGGGGAAGCTATGAAGCTACTTAGATGTAGTCTGTTGGATTAAAAACAACAACACCTGGTTATTATGCTAATATTCACAGTGTATAGATAGAGCTTTGAAAAAGGAACCTAGGAGATAAGACAAAATTGTTATAAACACAGTTAGAAATTTGGTTTTATCTTATTATGTAATTTGTGCAAATCAAATATCTCAAATAATACTGCCAAAACTTGAATTCTTTCAAGTGAGGCTTACTTTATGTTTTATGAACAGATCATTGCTTTGTTGGCTTGTATATCTATGTCTTACACTAGGCAGAATGAGCAAAACAGTTGTTGATCAGTGAGCTTCATGCTACGCAGTAACTCCAGCAGTCTTTTTGCCTGTGGGTTTCTTAGACGAGTGAACATTGGCCATTTTCTCTAACAGTTGGGTTTAGCTAAGCTTTCATAGAAAAACAAGACAAAGTGGAGTGGGGGAGAAGACACTGACATTCATGATTAGCTCATGTTCCTCAGAACTTGTCCTCTCTCTCCAAAACCGTAGAAAAAGACCAGAGCTTAAACCAAATTGAGTTTCAGGATAGCCAGTATTAGTTCCTAATGAAATGCCTTGTGAGAAAACTGGGCCAAAATTGTTTTTGCAGTGGTCATTGCCATATGATTTTAGAAATTTCTGATCTCCCAATGAGAAGGTTTTTTAGCTTTCTATTTCTATTGTATCGGTAATTGCATTTTCCATTTTAGTAAGGCATTTGATCTGTGTGAATTCCTTTATGAAACTGCCTCATTTATACTAGCGGTGGCAACAAAGACCTTTCACCAAGGCCTTTCCTGAAACCCCAAGGATCTAGGATGTTGGTGAACTGTCACTGAAATGCCCCACTCATGATATAAATGTTCCGTGGGTAGTTACATGAGGTCACAATGATTGGTCTCTCTTCATTATTCCCCTCCCTTTTTTTCTCTTTCTTACATTTATTCCTGCAGGAATCACCATGTTTGCATTCAATTTCTGCTTCTCTCCAGAAACAGAATCAACAGCATCTCTCTCCATGGAAACCTATGACACTCTGGGCTGTTCCCACAGGGCTTTATGGTATAGGACAGGGGTGCACAAATTGCAACCTATGCGCTGCATGTGGCCTGCTAATCTCAAAAGTGCACCTTCTAAACTTCTGGAGTTTTCCCTGCAAAGTGGAGAAATCCTTGATAATTTAAACAACTAACAACATTTCTGCACCTGGGCATAGACAGGCATTGGCTTGATACAACATTCAAAAGTTATACAATTGTACCCTGCCCCTCTTTCCATCCACCTCACTCACTCTAGTCCCAGTTTAAAATCTCATTCCTCAGTTGCAAAGGCTCCCACTTCCTCCTTCCATTCATCTTACTTGAGTCCCAGTTCAAAATGATGTTCCTCACAAATGCTGCCACCACCTCCCACCCTCTTCATTCCAGTCCCAGCTTAAAATCTTGTCCCTCACTTGCAAATACTCACACCTACAAAAATGGGATCCGGCAAGTAATAACAACAGGCTCTATACTGTGATACTAGAGCATTTTCACAACATTAACCACAGTGGATTACTTTTAAGGGAATCTCAAATGAGTAACACAACAAATGGCTTAAAAAAAATATTATTCCAAGCTGTGGGATGGGGTGAGTGTGAAGATACACCATAGTAACTTTAATACCCACCTACAGCAATTTGTAATAGGACTTGTTGTATGTGTGTGATATCTCTGTGTGTGCACATGTATGTCTGAAATCCAGTTAAAATATTGCTTGGCTTCAAGTTAAATACGTGGACTTATGAAAGCATTAGTTCAACTTTTCTTACTCCTTAGATTTGTTGTGAGGTTAAACTACAATAAAATCACCTTGAACTCCTTGTTCAACTCCTTAAACAAATGGATTGATGTTGAAATGATTTTTTTAATGGGTGATGGGGCTGTACCTCAGTAGAATTTGATATAGACTTACCAAGTGCAGATTTTGCTGTACTCTGGAGTAAGGAAAAGTGCAGTTGCATATAGTGGGTCCTCTGTATCCACAGACTCTTTATCCATGGATTCAACCCATCCATGGCTTGAAAATATGCGATAAAATATAAATTCCAAAAAGCAAACCTTGATTTTGTTATTTTATATAAGGAATGGCATTTTATTATGTCACTGTATTTAATGTGACTTAAGCATCCATGGATTTAGGTATCCACAGGGGTTTTTAGGCCCAAACACCAGTGAATACCAAGGTCCCACTGTATTGTAATTGCTATGGAGACAGGTTTTAAAGATTTCAAATCATCTGGTTTCAGGCAGAAAATGCATGAATTGAAGCACATCTAGAGAAAATGGATAAACGTATTCCTGACAATATATGGCAAATGTATAGTTTAATTTCATGGTGAACTTCCATATTTGCCTTAGTCGGCATGTATTATATAAGCAAACAGAAATGCACAGCTCAAGCTTTTTTATGCCATTTTTATATCCTGTTGTATTCATTAACTCCATTGGAATGATTTTAACATTAACCCAGCATAGGCATGAAAGACATTCATTCTGCTGGAGAGAAATGAGACTGACACAGCAAATAGTTCTCAGGCTAGTTTCTGGGTCCTGTATTACATACCAGTTATGCAAATGCTGCTATAAATATCCACTCATAGATAGACTTTGAAAGTTGGAACAGTGCATACTCCGACATTTACATTATTGAAATAGCTAGAGCCATATTCTGAGCACTTAATGTAATAAATCCAAGGACACACCATGTTCCACAACACTGCCTTTTTCAACTTGATTTCTGCAGATCAGGTTTACCTGAACCATAAACCAAACTCTCTTGGTGTGTAAATGTTCATACATATCTTAAAACATATAAGAATCAGTTCCGTGAAGCTCCGCAGTATGGCTTTGAACAGACTAATGGGCCATGCTGCCTGAGGGATTCTTGGAATTACAGTCTAAAAAGTAACTCTTCCAGACTTTCCTTTTGAATACTGGAGTACATTGGTAGATACAATTTGGGGGTCTTTCTCCATCAATTTGTCACTTATTTGTGGCAATGATAGATTGAGAAAGACTCAGATCCCACATAATTGGCCTTACCTTTATGGTATTTACACTTAGACAACAGAAGCATATGTTCATACTATGGGAAGCCACTTACCGTTTATTTATTATTAATGATTAATCGCCTTCTTTGCCCAAAGCAATGTACAATAAAATTTATTCAGAACATCCGTTAACAATACATTTTAAATAAATAAATAAATAAATAAATCTAATTCCCCTCCCCTCCCAAAAAAAAAAAATGGCTTGATGGAATAATATCCATTTAGATATATTACTGGAAGCTTAATAGAGATGGACAACCTGACTTCCCATGGAAGGGAATTCCACAACTCAGGTGCTGCTACAGAAAAGGCCCTACTTGATAATACCTAAGCTCTCTAAACAGAGGCCTCCAAAAGGGTCTCTTTTGAAAATCTCAAATTCTAGGCAGGCTTATATGGGAGTATATTAACCTGTAAAACAGATGCTGCCATTCTATGTGACTGTTCCCAGATGATGCCTCTGCTGGCCTGCTTTATCCTACAATGACTTGTACTTTGCACGTACATCATTGAGGGTCCCATGCCTCTCTGGAAGCACTTTTGTGGCCTCTGTGCCTCAGTATTCTTATGGGTTTACCCCATAAGAGTAAATTGACTAAGGCAACACAGCATTTCCCTCTTCAAAGCTAAAGATGTCCTTTAAAAAGGTACAGGTTTGGTTTCAAATCTGCCTTTGAATTTTATCTGATGTTACCGTCTGTTTGTGATCGCCATGGGATCTCAGTGCATTATTTCTAAAACCTATCTGACTTTTTAAGTATCTGTGGTGCCTGCTAACTCTTTTTGCTTCTTCATGTCTGGCCTTTTCTCTGATCTGTCACTTTCCTCAAAAGTCTTTGCTCTGGACTTACTAAAGATTTCAAAAGAGGTACTTCAGAACAAGTGGCTTATCTGTTGTTAATGCTCCCCTTCCCCCTGGGCAGATGTACATATTTGCAGTTGCATTTTTGTGTGTAACTGTGAGGTCCCCAGGACATGGGCATTTGCTCCCAGATGTCTTTGCACTAATGTTATGACTAGCTAGTGGGATACAGTTGCTGGAAAGCACTCTGCTGTGATTCAGGCCAAGCAGCGTGGATGACAAGGGGCTGGCATTCCACATATCTATGAGGGATGGATTAGAAAGATAGGAGAGAATTTTTGTGCTTTTTGGTTTCCGTCAGCGACAGTTACCATAATTTAAGAAGAAACACAAAAGGGCCTTCTCCTCAACTGTTTTCTTCTAACAAGCATAAAAAACTTTACTTCCCTTTAAGCTGTGGTGGAGTTCTTATCTGAGAATCCCCAAAACATTTGTATTTAATCAATTTATATCTCATTTTCCTCCCAATACGGGACCCAGCGTGGTTTACAGTGTACATTAAAATAGCCAAATCAAACTAAACAACCATTGCCACATATGAATGACAATGTGGCGAGGAAAAAAGGGCCTTTATTTTCATTTGCCATATACAAAATTACCGCCAAACCATTCTGTTAGCTGCAGTGAAGCTTTGGTGCTTGTTAAAAAGCATTGTCGTGGCTTAGAAAACTCTTTGATGCTCCTTGACCCAAATTAAGTGGGAGGAGAGTTATTTTTGTTCCCTGAAAGTGACAAAAGAGGCTGGATCAAAACCTTTCTTCCAATATTTCTGCCAGAACTTCAATAACACAAATGTTAAATGAGGTTCCAACACATCTTAGAAAACATTTGGATCTGCCTTCGCTCCTTTAATAAAGCAATTTGTCACTTAGAGAAAGAAAGAAAGAAAGAACTTCTCTTAGAGAGCCCACCATCATTGAACTGCCTTGACTGCCTACCTCCTTCTTTGACATGATTATCCAAACTTGTTGTTGGTTTTGTACCTTGCCAGTTAACCAGCTTGTCTTTTCAAGACTCCCTTAACATGTCTTTTCTCTCTTCTTGCCCAAATAGTAATTTAAATATATCTAAGGCCTGTTACAGACTGCCAAAATAAAGCTGCTTTGGGTCTCTTTGGAGATATGCTATTTAAATGATGCATGGGTCCTAAGAGTCTGGAGGTCGCTCCAAAGCCACACTCCATTCCTAAGCACTGGAGTGCAGCTTTGGTGCAGCTTCCGGATTCTTAGGATGCATGCATCATTTAAATAGCACACCTCCAAAGAGACCCGAAGCAGCTTTATTTTGGCAGTCTGTAACAGGCCTAAGTTTACCATTATGAGCTCAGAATTTTAAAACATGCAAATAGGAAAGGGGATTGGTGTACTGAATAGTGATATCACAATGACCCTAAACTGTGTTGTGGGTGATATATTTAAATCTATGACCTGGCCACCTCAAAGTGCACACTGTCATTCAGTTGCATCTTTAGGCAATACCTGTGCTAAAGAGGTAAGTGAGTGACAATCTATACTCTGAGGTAGCCAGGTCATATAGCATAGATAAAAGAAAGACGGATAGAAAAGCTTTCTGTATAATATACGAATATCCATCAGCCCAACCCACATTTCATTACGTGTTCTGACCATTTTGTGGGCATCCTGCTGATAGATATGTGATAGGATTGCTTTATATAACTGGATGACCTTTGAAACAGACACCAGGAAAGATTAATATTGGTGATTCAATGCGTGTATAATTATTCTTGTTGTTACTAATTAATTTACATGAGAAGATGTTTAGAGCGGGGTGGACTCTTTAGAAGTATGTAACAAAAGGACTAATGTTTGGGCCTCAGGCAAAATGTTTTATAATTATGAAAATAATTAAAATGCCTCTACCTTCTTTCTTACCTCTTGCTGTTAATGAAGCAAGACTGAATGGATAATTTTGGGAAAAGTACATGCTTAGGGAAAGATGTTTTTCTACATTTGTTGACAGCATTTTCCCTATTTTAAAGACTTAGGGTCCAAACAGACAGGTCAAAATAAAGCTGCTTTGGGTCACTTTGGAGGTATGCTGTTTAAACGATGCATGCGTCCTAAGAGGCTGGAAGCCACGCCAAAACCGTGCTCCAGTCCTAAGGACTGGAGTGCAGCTTTGGTACAGCTTCTGGCCTCTTGATGCATATAACATTTAAACAACATACCTCCAAAGTGACCCAAAGACTCTTTATTTTGGCCAGTCTCTTTGGGCCCTAAATTTATTATGACAGGACCTTGGATTTCATATTTTCCCCTCCTTTCTCATTGATTGCATTCACCTGAACCTTAATCCTCCTCTGTCGTCATGCCATAACATTTGTTCTAGGAGCTATAATACAGTAATTAGAAGAATCTTTTTTAGTAAGAAAAGAGATTCCACCTAAACATTAGGAAGAACTTCCTGAAAGTATGAGCTGTTGAACAGTGGATTACGCTGCCTTGGAGTGTGGTAGAGTCTCTGTGTTTGGCTGTTTTTAATTACAGTCTGGATGCCCATCTGTTGAGAGTCCTTTGACTGTGGCCTGTTACAGACTGCCAAAATAAAGCTGCTTCGGGTCTCTTTGGAGGTATGCTATTTAAATAATGCATGGGTCCTAAGAGTCCGGAGGTCGCGCCAAAGCCACACTCCATTCCTAAGCACTGGAGTGCAGCTTTGGTGCAGCTTCCGGATTCTTAGGATGCATGCATCATTTGAACAGCATACCTCCAAAGAGACCCGAAGCAGCTTTATTTTGGCAGTTTGTAACAGGCCTGTGTCTTCCTGCATGGCAGGGGGTTGGACTGAATGGCCCTTATGATATCTGCCTACTCTATGATTTTATATGTTTTAAAGCACTGGTGTTTGTCTTAGCTTGGAACTACTCGTAAATGTTCAGGCTATACATGGCTAATTATATTTAGCTATATGTTGTATTAGATGTCACAGGATAAAGACATCATTATTGCTTTGAGCTTTTATGTACTTCTTTCATGGGCAGCAACAAAGATAGCTCATGCTTTCCCTGCTTGCAATAGTTCTTTTATAGTGATAAAAGTTACAAGAATAAGCCAGTTAGATTAATTTCCTGTACATCTTGGTTTGAGTTTATGTGAGATGGCAGAAATATGTTCCTCATTACTTGGACAAATTTTAAGCCTTTCTCTCTCTGCCTTTATTCTGACATACTAAAATACTTGTGAGACCAGTCATAAAATGGATGTGCCAAGCCTTTTTATTATGGGCCATAATTACCTTGCATTTTGATATGTTAAACTGTAGAGGTAGCCACCAATGGAGAAACTCTCTAGATAACCAAGGAAAATTTGCATTCCTTGCATCCCAGCTGTTGGTGTTTAGAAGTGTTTTTTCTTATCAGACCCTTGATATATATGTTCTTTTTATCATAATGAATAAATTTATATTAAGAACAACTACTTCCAGCTGGTATTGTGCGAGGAAGGCCTGTTGCAGAAAGATGAATGAAATGTTTTGAAGGCTAGAAACTACAGATTTGTATGACATTATGGTTTAGCAACGATGTCATTCTGTTTTTGGTTTACCAGTGATGCCAGGAATTGCTACAGTGAATATTAACGTAAAACAAAGCAAATAAGTTAGCTCATTATATTAGTCAATCATATCAATATAAAACATAAAATCATTCCAGCTAGTTCAAATATATTTTCGTCAAATACAATATCCTTCATCCATGTTGGTCAATCAGATATTTGGAGGAAAGTGACGTGCACCACACTTTACAGAATAAACTATCATCTGAGGCTAGAAAACCTTGTTTAATCCAAAGTTTATTGTCTTGTTGTGATGTCATAAAAAGCCCTTATCACCCCCTCCAATAATTCCTAGTTAACTAAAGTATTCAGTTATGACATCATAATGCTATATTTTCTCTGGCCATAGAAATGCAATGACATAGCCAATGAAATGAAGGACAGTGAAACCAGACAGTGAAACAAGCTATGGTCTTAAGGAACCAGATATTATAGCCTAACATCTAACCATGGATGCAGACTGTGTTTGCGGTTAGTTATCAATCCAGGGCTAGTTAATAGATGTCTCTTTGTATATCATAGCAAGATAAATTCCAATAAACCATAATATAGGCCTCTCATGATGCATTAATTCAGTCTTTCTTTCTTTCTTTCTTTCTTTCTTTCTTTCTTTCTTTCTTTCTTTCAGCTTCATTAGGAAACTGACTTTCAGCTAGATCAGTAATTCTGACTCCATGTTTTTAACTCCTTGTTTGAGAACATGAAAACTAATTAATTCAGTGGTCCCCTGGTATCTACCTGGGTTTGGTTCCAGGATCTCCTGTGGAGAGCAGAATACATGGGTGCTCAATTTAGTGGACCCTTGGTACCTACCATTCCATACAATAGTGTAGTAAAACGGTGTTTCTTAAATAAAATGGCAAAATCATGGTTTGCTTTTGGGATTTAAAAAAATTCAAGCAGTGGATGGTTGAATCCATGGAAGCAGAATCCATGGATACAAAGGGCTGACTGTAATGTCCCATTGTGGGATTTAACCTTTAGCAGAGCTGAAGTTATTCACATGAAATTATGGCTGTGGCCAGACAAAACAACTCCCAAAGCAGAAGGCATAAAACCAAGGCTCATCTCAGCATTTTGTTTTTGGTGTGGTTAGCACTGAACTTTAAGAAATGATTTGACAGCAACAGCTTCCACCCAAAAAAAAATGACAGATTTCATTCTTCCAACTAAGACATATTACCAAAGAGAGAAGATAGGAATTCAAATGCAGTTGATAAGAACAAGCCAGTAGTTGATCTAACAGATGCTGTGCTTATGAAGCAAGCTACTTTCACTTAATGATATACTACCCTCTTATTATTACAACAAATGATTCTTAGGATCCTAAGGAATTACATTTGAAAATTTGATGCATTTGGTACAATAAGGGAATGCTAGAACTCAGAGGCATTTATATTTAATAATAATAATAATAATAATAATAATAATAATAATAATAATAATAATAATAATTTATATTTTCCCACCTCTCCTGAAAGGATCGAGGTGGGATAATAAACCAGTAAAATACATACAAAGACAGATCAATAAAATACAATAAAATAATTACATTATAGATCCCTAAAGTCAGGAGTCTTCAGATCTTTCTGATAACTGGTATAGGAACTGTATGTTATGTATACTACCGTCTAACTAAAAAGATTGTATGTACAACGCTGTGTAAATTTACAGCGCTTCATAAATAAAGGTTAATAATAATAATAATACTGTTATAAAGCAGAATATTGTTACTAATGGGGGGGTGTGAGGGTGAGAAGAACATTTTTTTAATGTAAAAGATCAATAAAGATGTTTCTCAAGTGTTGGGAAACCTTCATGAGAAAATTCACATTTCATAAGTGTATAAGATTTTTAATGTGGATTTTGTTTTCATAGAAAAGAACATTTTCTGTGCAGTAAGCAGCATTTTCTGCACAGTTGTTCTGTGCACAGAAAACTGTTTTCTGCAGAAAGAAAAAATCCACACATTCTCACACTAGGATGTAAATTGTCAAAATTACTCATTTGTGAATGAAATTAATGAAGAAATACATCCCTGCTATTATGTTACACTAGACCTGTATGAGTTACCAACATATAGGAAGAAAGGTAAGATAAGGATTAAGCACCATGTTGGGAGATGACAGAGAAGGGATGAAGAAATCTGTCCTTCTTATAATGCCCTGCTAATATTTCATGTGAAATTCAGAGAAGAATCCCTGGTCTAGATGCCCTCTGGCTTTCTGTGCTGAGCCCTGTAGAAAGACAGAGTGCTGTATATCTCCTCTGACTTACCAATTTTTCACCTCATGCAAATCTTTGTCATCTGTGGCTTTCAGGCTAATATTAAATTTGAAATCCGGATTAGATGCTACAAGTCAGGAATGGAGTCTGTGTGGCAGGATGGCTTTAGCACTTAACATTCTTAGCAGGGTCCAGCCAAGTTCTACTGGTGCAGATATCTGTTGTTCTTGAGCCCACAGATCAGTGTGCCACGCTTTCATGGCACAGCGAGCTTACCTAGTAGTAGCAGTATTCTTTGAATGTACATTCTGCCAGTTGACTGCTTGGTTCCCATTGATATCACCTGGCTGTGTCCCATGTTAAATCCCAGCTACTCAGCACCTATGAACAGATTTGCTATTGCTGTCAGGGAACTAGGGCGTGTGTGAAGGATCCAAGGCCTGTTACAGACTGCCAAAATAAAGCTGCTTTGGGTCTCTTTGGAGATATGCTATTTAAATGATGCATGGGTCCTAAGAGTCTGGAGGTTGCGCCAAAGCCACACTCCATTCCTAAGCACTGGAGGGCAGCTTTGGTGCAGCTTCTGGATTCTTAGGGTGCATGCATCATTTAAACAGCATACCTCCAAAGAGACCCAAAGCAGCTTTATTTTGGCAGTCTCTAACAGGCACAAGTGGCAGTGGTTTGGGAATAATCAACAACCATGGTGGCAAGCCATATCTGAAATTCAGAGATTAAAATTACTATTTCTCTTAGCACAATAAACATCCTTTTCAGTAGCAGTGGTGTGATATCTTGAGAATTTCTGAGCAAGGAGTAGATATACCAGTTATTTGGACATGATTTACTGGCCAAGGATGTATTTAATGCAGAACAAATCCTCAGATTTGCATGTATTATTCTGTATTAACTCCCATTTTCATATTCATGATCCTAAGAATTTCTCCTGCTTCAAATTTAAGTAAGTTGCTTTTCAGCTCTGTAGATCTTCTGCATATTTATGAAATAATATTCAATTCAGACCAAGTTTACTTTCCCTGTTTTTCTATGAAGCAGACCTTCTTGTACTTGCCAATAAAGGAAGTATTATAAACTGCCAATGTTCACCCTGATAGCGCTTAGTCAAATGAAAAAAACATTTACACATTTAGAACGACACCCTACTTACTCCTAAAGGTTCACATGTAGATGTTCCTTAGATGTATAACATTTGCAAAATAATCTGTCGTATTGCTCTGAGAAGTATGGAAACATCCATCTAAATCTTAATCTGTCAAGCCATTTCCTTGTAGAACAAGAGTGGGATGTTTCTACAAGGTGGGAAGATTTTACAAGGTAGAGAACCATTATTCTGGTTGGATGACTACTCAAGGACTGCACACTCAAAGAGGATATGGCCTAAGGGAAAGTGAGTGACGTTTAGTTGAATTTTTTCATCCCAAACATAACAAATATAGATATAACTCAGGTTAAAAATAGATAAGGATGTTTTCATTTCCATGTAAGCATATACAATATAGACTCATTGTTATTCTGAGGTTAAGAAATATGAAATCCCTCAAAGCCACTAAGAATTAATTAATTGTTATTTGAAAAGCTTACTTTATTTTTAATGCCTCACATATTATTATATTATTTACCATTCATTCATGATTAAAATTAACTTATTATAGAAAAACAAATGCATTATGTAGTGAATGTATTTCATTATAGAATAAATTTCAAAGGATTAAAGTTAATTCCTTATGCTATAAATTAAAAACATTATGGAGAGATTTTATTTTATTATCTAAAAATATTTCATTTTAAACCAACTGGGGGAATTATGAACTGTAAATTAATTTACTGTGGTGTAGTGTAGTAGCCAGCTAATAGCAGGGGCAGAGGAGGAAGGAAAATAAAAAGTTACTGTTCCACTTGACTGGGGAACCACTTCTAAATGCTTGCAAGACGAAGGTTTCTACCTGACCAGTAATTCGGTTTGTTGATGGTGAGCCAGGAACTTGCTGCTTCTGGTTGTTTTGTGTACCTCTTCCCAGGATGGCTTTCAGTCATCCATGCGGGAAAGGGAGACAAACCCGGAGCACCATACGTACATTCTTCCTGCTTCCTGGGAGCATCCCAGCTGCCCCTTCTGAACTAAATAGAAGCAGAAGGAATATATACCTGACACCTGGGCTTTCTCACCTCTTACTGCCCCAAGACTGCTTCTCAGACTGGGTTCCATCAAACACAGGTACATTTCAATTTTAAATATTTACTTGAGCATCTATTTTGTTTGTTTGTTTTTTCCTTTCCACTGGGAGTCCTAGAACCTCACAGATACTGAGGACCCACTATATATTAAAAATGTATTTGAAGCTTTTTAAAGGAAGAGGCATTACCATATATACTTGTGTACAAGTCAACCTCATGCATAAGTCAGGAAGGTTTTAGGACTAAAATCATCGCTTTTGATGTGGCCCGTGGATAAGTCGAGGGTAAAACTTAGGGGAAGTAACGAAGGATGTAATGTCGCCTCCAAAAACCCAAATCCCAGGATTCCATAGCATGGAGTCAGGGCAGTTAAAGCGGTATCAAATTGCATTATGTGTGCAGTGTAGATGCAGCTTATGAAACAAGGATGGGAATGGCTCCAGGGCGAGAAAGAAAAGACACATAGTTGGCACACCATTTACAGCACTTTAGAAATAAACAACAACAACAACAACAACAATAATAATAATACCACCGCCAAGAGTGGGCAAACCACACTCTCTCAGCCTCAGAGGAAGGCCATGGCAAAGCTTCTCTGAACTCATATTACCAAGAAAACCCCATGATAGGTTTGCCTCAGGACAGGACAGATCTCCTCCTCTTTCAGGACATGTCCTCCATTCCAACCTTCTGTCCTGGAGGTTTTCTAAAACATCCTCCATTTTGAGCATGACTAAGAAGCATGAATTTACATTTCTAGGAGTGTTTTGAGCTTTTTTTTTTTTAGTCCTGTCCTCCCTTTTTCTTTAATATCTTCCATTTTGTGATGCCTTCCTTTGCGGTGAAGACACCTGGACACCCTGGGAAGAAGACCAATCTTTTAAAGTGGATTGTTGGAGCCAGTGTGGACTAGTTGTTTGAGCATTGGACTATGAGTCTGGGTTCAAATCCCAGCTTGGCCATGGAAACCCACTGGGTGGGGGCATCACACTCTCTCAGCTTCAGAGGAAGGCCATGGTGAGCCTCCACTGAACAAACCTTGCCAAGGAAACCCCATGAGAGGGTGGCCAGGAGGCAGAAAGGACTTGAGGACACACAGCAACAAACAACAACAAAAAGTGGGTCTAGGAATCAGAGAAAAGGGTGAGTGGGAAGGGAGGCAAAAGTGAGTGGATAGGGAAGGAATAGGGCCAAAGTCTGGGAAGGAGAAGGAGTTATGGGGGGGGGGGGGAGAAAGGGGGCCATGGAAACCTACTGGGGGACTTTGGGGGACTTACACTCTCTCAGCCTCAGAGGAAGGCCATTGCAAGCCTTTCCTGAACAAGTCTCTCTCTTGGCAAGAGAGAGAGGATGAGAGGAAGGAAGGATGAGAAGAGAAAAGAAAAGAAGAAGGAGGAGGAGGAGGGAGCGAGGGAGGGAGGGAAGGAAGGAAGGAAGGAAGGAAGGAAGGAAGGAAGGAAGGAAGGAAATTTTAGGGGCAAATCCTATGCTATAGATGTATATCTTAACTCATAAAGTTCTCACATGCAAGAATTAAACATTTCAAAAGCTTTCTATTAGCTCGTCCTGGCTTTTGTGCATTTTTGGTGATTTCTTCTTTCAAGACATTGTTTAAAATGAAATCAAATAAAAATAAATCCATATTGTACTGGTTTGAGTGTTGAACTAGGACTCTAGGAGACAGCTTCAAATCTCTGTTTGGCCATAGAAACCCACTGGGCAAGTCACATACTCTCTGCCTCAGGGGAAGCCAATGGCAAACCTCTTCTGAACAAATCTTGTCAAGAAAACTCATGATAGGGTCACCATAAGTCAGAAGTGACTTCAAGGCATACAACAACAGTGACAAGAGTTTTGGCAGTAGGGTTGTAAAGTGCATTCAAAATTTTTCTCATCTTTGATATCTCAAAACACCAAGGTTAAAAAAAGCCACTTGTCCCGAGATTTTTATTTTATTTTATTTGCCTCTGGATGAAAGTAAAAAGACTAGCACACCTTTTCCCAGTAGCAGAAATACAAAGGAAGGAAAATGCACAAAATGAGTATTTAAACATTACATTTTTTGCAAAAAAACCTGCATAAAGATTTCATTTAAAAAGTTCTAAATGGCAAAACATCATTGAAAAACATGACCCCCCTTCCAATCCCAGGAAAAAGTAGCTCCATACTGTTTTTCCCCAAACCAGTTTGAAACCCCATTGTCAGCAAGTTCCACTCCCAAGGTGGCCCAGACACCCATGGGCAGTTTCCACTGGGCTGCATTGAACTGTGGATCACAATTATTTTTTGCCTCCCCCACATTGCATGTATACCATTACATGAACGCTGCCAATTACCTCCCTTGTCTTGCCCAGCTACCATCCTGTTGGATGCCCTGCATGACTGGTGATGTGTGCCTACTATATAGTCACATGTGTGATGCACAACCAGTGCAGTACATTGGTGTGTTCAGTGACACGTTGGCAAAGTACAATCATGGAGGGACCCCATATATGTCCCCTTTCCCCCTTCTTCCCATCCCTTCTAGCATTGGACTGTCTGGTTTATGCATATTTTAATTACATCCATTGCCTTATTGGTGACCTACCATGTTTGTCATACTTTCACGTTTTTCCTTTCTCACATTCTCACACTTGTGCTGTGCTGTTTATATGGCAGTGTGATGGTGCACATTTTTCATGTTAAGTCAAAGTATCTGAGCTTCTTTTTGTTCCAGTATTTAGCCCCGGAGCACAGCTTCATGTCAATTTCCGCCCGCTTTCATTTCATACATTGTCTAAACTGTATGAAGCAGTTGAATATGCTTTATTTGGATAGTGCAGACAACCCCTTAGCTGGCAATAGCCACCTACTTGTTTGTTCTAGGTTTCTTCTCCTCAATGAAAGTTTCAGCATTGCTGTAAACAACCCAGAACCTCCAGTATTCAGTATGAACTACACTGCGGGGTTGCCAGAAAGCCATTATCCTTGTTCAATCCATGGCTGAGGGGACTGTAGTGTATGGATGAACTCCAATTCTACTGTTTTTCTTTCCAATCTACCTTTGTAGCTTTTTTGTTCAAGAACCGTTGTTCTGAGGTCTGACATAAAATGCCCAGGGAAACTGAAATGTTCTGCCACTGGTTTTTGTGTATTCCCATTCCTAATGTCTGATTTATGTCCATTTATCCTCTGGCGCAGGGACTTCCCTGTTTGCCTGATATAGAGTGTTCATGGGCATTGATGACATAATATGGCATTGAAGGGTTGCTTGTCTTTGAATGTGACTGCATATCATTTTACAGAAACATGTTCCCAAACTTATGTTTTCTAAAATAATGGCTATAGAGAAGGAGAGGACTGGTGGATGGGTAGGCATGCTCAGCCCTTATTGTGAACCTTCTCTGCTCAATATCCTTAGTGGATACTCATTCTTATTTTGGAGCCTAGCCGGGGGCTGGGGTCATCCAATGTAGTTGGGCATATGGGCTAGATAAATGCTAAGCCCTCTCTCTCGCCTATTGATTCTTTCCTAAAAGTAGCTTGCTACCTCCATCCCTTCTTACAAGAAGACTGCAAAACAGAACCCTCAATTATCCCCTTTACTTGTTAGTTTCGTCTTCTTAGTGGTTGAACCTGGGGCAGAATGTGGTGAATGTTTTTGTTCATGAGTGGTGATCTAGTGTTTATTCATGGCAGTCTTGATGTTTTGAATAGGCTAGCGCTAGTTATTCTTTCTTAGTGAATTCTGTCAGCTCATTTCTGAACATTAAAATGGGTAGGTCAAGGATAACTCCATTACAAGTAAAACTAGACATTATCCTGTCTGGGGTTTTTGTTCTTTTCTAAACATGTTTTCCATGGGAAAAGAAAAGTAAAGGTAGCATTGACTGGCGGTGATTGTAAGGAGTAGAAGATGTAATAGAATTTGAACATTAGGTCAGGCAGATGGAATTCAGTGGATATTTGTTAATGTTTGAATTGTTTGATGATAAAGTAAAAATTGATAGTTTTTGTGTAGCTCCTTTGTTGAAAGTTTTCACACATCAGCAGTCATCTGATGGCACAAGGGCTAAGAACAAAGAGTTTGGGGTGCCACAAGCACAAGGAAAGCTAAAACAAAGGCCTGTTAAAAACATAAAGTACAAAGCACAGACTTTATAATAAGTGGCATGTTGAGCAGTTTGAAAAGAGGCTTGAACACAAGTCCAAAGCAATATCCACACAAATATGATGTTCAGCTAAAATGATTGCAAAAAAAAGAAGAAAAGAAAACAGGGGGAAGGGAATGATTTGTTTTTGTTTTTAATTGCTTTTCTGACAGTCCTGTTATATTAACATCATTGCAGAATTAGGTGGGAAAAGAACAAAAGAAGAAAAGATACTGTCTGCTACAGGCTGAGTCTCTCTCATCCAAAATGTTTGGGACCAGAAGTGATTTGGATTTTTTTTATTATTTTAGAATGCTTGCATTAATGTAATGAGATATCATGGAGATAGAACTCAAGTCTAACTACATCATTGATTTATGTTTCATATATAGTTTATACACATAGCTAGAAGGTGATTTTATACGTAATATTTAAAACTAATTTTGTGCATGAAACAAAGATTCTGTACATTGAACCATCAGAAAGCAAAGGTTTCACTATCTCAGTCACCCATGAACAATGGTTTGGATTTTGTAGTATTTCAGAATTCTAGATAAGAGAGACTCAGCCTGTATCACAGTTCTATTGAAAAATTGCATGCAGTCCACTACCAATATGGTTTTAGTTAAAGCCTGCAAATTTTCATTCAAATGTTACTCACTCAGTGACAGAGATCAAATCTCATTGTCTGAGTCCCATACTCCCTCACTTATTGGCCTATTGGCCTGAGAAGAAACTGTGGGTCTTTGTGTTTCATCTTTATTCCTCTGACCATAGCATTATATCCTGGCATGTAAAGGGGCCATGGGTTTTTGCATTCCTTTTTTTATTGAAGCAACTCAAAAACAACAAGAATCATTATTTCTGAGAAATAGGTATTAAAGTTACCTTTCTGAATGTATAATTATATTGTATGTAAGTATTTCCTGGTACTATAACAACTCATTTATTAAAAATAAGGATTCCTCCAGATGGAATAAACATTGATGACTGCAGTATTTGATACTATAATTCTCATTCTCTGTACATTTCTTTCTTTTTAAAAATAGCCAGATGGCATTTCTGTCATCCTGGACTATTCAATGGCAGTTCCTGGCACCAGCAGAGGGTGGTTATTCATCCCAGTGCGAACAAAAACATGAGACATGAGTGATTTGATAGTCACAGTTTACACCAGGTTCCTTGGCCACTAACTCCTCCTTGGTGCTACTGACGAGAGGAAAAGTAAGGCCAGCCAGAGGTAGGCGTGTTCCTTTTGCAGTTTGCAGAAATGATTTTAGACTACAAAGCATGCCCATATCTCACACCATTCATAGCCAATAATGAGCAAAGGCACCAAAGAGATATGAATGGTGATTGGTCATGTTGCCTGCCATGTCATGAGATCTGAATGATGATTGACCAGGTTGCCAGCAATGTCACATGATTTCCTTTGTCCTCCTACCTGCCCACCACCTTTTACAGGGACTAAGAAAACTGAAGACCCTGCAAGTGGATGCAGAAACAGCACCAAGAGTCACCAACTAGGAAAAGTGACAACTTTGTGAGAGCTCTCACATCTTTGCATTAGTATGAGGTCTCTTGTGAAAGCTGTCACTTCTTTGCATTAGTCTAAAGTCCACTAGCTCTGCTCCTGTTCCATTATTGATGATCCCAAGAAGAAGAAATTCTCTTTCTGTGTTTACCTGAACTATATAACATAACACCTAAATAGGCCTTTTCATTATTCCCCCCTCCTTCCTTATCTGTATGCCATTTCGTAACTGTACAATCATAGGACTGGAAATTATTCTGCAGTTTCGTACTATCATTGCAGTAGGCCTTGAGAGTTCTGTGCTTCTAACAAGTGGGGATCTAATAGAAGGCAGATAGATGGAAAGGCCTGGGCAAAGAGATGGCCCTTTTCAGTGCCCCTTCTGTTCCATACAGAGATGGTTAAAAGATACTGGTGGGTACAAGGTTCTTTATGAAAAGCTTTTTGTGCTTCAGCCATATCTGTTATATAAAAGAAAGTTATCACTTGCCCAGGGCTCAGCTACATGCGACAATCTGAGTGAATACAAAAACATACTTTTATTTTGAAGCTAGGAAGAAGGGGTAAGTTCTGCTGGTACTAAGCACTGTTAGATATGGAAGCACTAAAAAAACATGAATGGAAAGTGAAAGGGCATTGCACTTTTTAGAAAAGCTTTCTGCTACAAGGAACTTAGCAGGAGGTAGCTCCTCAAATCCTTGGCAAGATACATTTTCTTTTCAAACAAGGGGATATATGCTGCTGAATAAAACATACTGAGGGTGAAAGTAAAAGGCTACAAGAAAACTTAGCTTAAACTTGTTTATATTTCATTGAATCTGTGGTTTCTATTTGAAGATGTTTCAAAGGCATTGCTTTTCTAAAAGGTTATGACTTTTCAAAAAGGTGTGAAAAAGCTGCCAAGAGCAATAGTTTTCTGCAGATGTATATGATATTCTAATGGTATTCTAGGTTTTTAACTTTTTTAACATAGAAAATTATACGAACAGTGCAGTCTACTGGTCATATAATTGGATGTATGAATATAAAAAGCCTTTCTGTAGGACAGTGTGTGGAAGCTGTGGCCCTGCAGACTAAGTTGGATGACAACTACTAGAAAGTAGCATACTTCTTTCTTCCACAATATGGATCATGCACAGTATGGGAAACAGTGTTCCCAGATTACAGCTTATTCAAAGACACGGTTTGTGCAGTTTCTTTCCCCTTTTGAAACAGGTCTGCCTGGCTAAGAGGAAGGGGTTTGCTGCTGTTCCACAACAAAGAGCCTGGGTAAGCATCTGAACTGGTTTAAAGATTGCAGTTTCTCATTCTCGGTGCCCCCTTTTCTGATTTGCGGTGATTTTTCACAGCAGTGGCAGCAGCAGGCAAGTTGGTGGAGTCAAAGGAAAAAGCTAGGAGATTACGGCAGAGTGTGGGCAACCTTTCACTGTAGTGTGTTGTTGTTTGGTAGTGCTGATAATGTGAGATGCAGCATGGTCTGCCAGCTAATTCGGAGTCTGTAGAAGAGGAACTAATATTAATCTCCACCAGTTGTAGGCGTTCCACCAAGGATGCCTCTTGCAGTCACACTGACAACAGATCCAGCTGCTGCATTAGAAATTTTTGGCTGGGTGACTCTTTTTGTGATCTTTACTCAATATCACATTCAAATATAATTAATATTCTGGCAGGAGTGTCTGTCAGCGACAGTCTCCCCAGCTTTGTTTGCAGTGCCCACTTTGAGCTGAGTCATTTACTCTCCCACTCAAAAAAAATTCCCATAAGCAGTCCAGTCATTTTCACACACTCTCAGGAACATTCTCCCGTTCTGAGTCATTCCTATTTTATTGTCTTCCTACCTATTTTTCACATTTGAGGGAGCTGGCTGAGGCAGGGCAATTGATTCTCAGGCTGCCATTTCAATGAAGAGAGAGAGAGCAAAATGTTCAAGTGGATGATCCTGCTGAACTTTTTTGATCATCATTCATCGTCTCCCCTAAAAATAGCCATCCTCTGTCACACTCGGGATACCTGCACCTTTTTTTTTGTTGCAGATGGATGAAGAAAAGGAATGTGTTCAAATGTATTTTGAGACTAGGGCAATTAATCTGTAATCTTCTTTACATGAGCATGCAACAGATGGCATTGTGATGTCAGTGGAAAGATAAAAATAAATTAGAATTTAGAGTAACAATTGCTGACTCTCTTTCATCAACTATTCACATTGTTATTTAAGGAAATATATTTAATATATTGTAGCTCTTAGCGTTGGGAAAATTGCTATCCGATGGCCATTATTTTTAAGCCCCCCAAGTCACATATCTAGGGATGGAAAATCAGTCTATATCTAAGATAGAAGATAACATATATATCTTCTATTTTAGTCAATCTCAATTTTCTTAAATTCAAAGTTAAACAACTCTGTTTAGTAATTGGAAATGTCTCCCCATCATTCTATTTATCTCTGAAGTAATGTATAAACAAAATGTAAAACATGGTTTCTGCACAAAAATATATATGCTCATATATATATATATATGTGTGTGTGTGTGTGTGAGAGAGAGAGAGAGAGAGAGAGAGCGGCACACACTGTAATAGCACTGGGATGGGAAAATAAACTACAGTGCGCCCGCATCATACGTGGGTGCCTTTTACGCGGCTTTCAATTTACACTGAAAAGCGCACCAAAATGGTGCACAGGTAGTGTGGTGATGGCTTGGAGCATGCAGATGTGCAGCCCTCACCCCGCACACAGGCCAGCACAAAGTGGTGGTCTGTATAATAAATAATAAATAAAAGTTTTATTTTTATACCGCCCTTCTTCAAATCAGGGCGGTGCACAACAGAAATTATACAATACAATAACCATCAAAGTAAATACAATATACAAAAGCCATATCACAGAAAACCTAAACATATTAAAAACATACAACCTCATGCCAGTCTACAATGCTGGCGGAGGGAGGGGGGGAGAATAAACAGTCTGGGGGGAAATATTCAGGGGTAAGCCTGCTCGAATAAATTGTATAAGCACCATTGTTATCCATACCCCAGCCATGATTCATGATCCCCTTATAGCCTGTTATTTTTAAATATACACTCATCCCTCCATATTTGTGGCTTTGATATTTACGGATTTGATTAATATGTTCTCTCTAGGAATATCTAGGTCCTCCAGTGCAACTCTATGGTCAACTTTTACCAGTAATTGCACTAGAGATTCCTAGAGAGAATACTCTACTAGGCATTTGTAGCTCCTCCATTGCAGTTCTATGGTCAGTGTCTGTCGGACATTGACCACAGAATTGCCCTGGTGGACCTAGAGATTCCTAGAGAGGTGTCCTCTCAGGTAAAAATGTGGTGTTTTTGTTATTTGCAGTTTTTCCATATTCACGGGGGTCTAGCAAATATGGAGGGACAAGTGTACTTATCTCTTTTAGCTGATAGTTGCAGTGTAGGAGCACAAAGTGGGGACATAAGGATTTATACAAAGATTGGACAAACTGTTTGACCCAAGAGCGAAATCCCAGTCTAAGTAGGGTCTTGCGTGGGGTCTCAACATTTCATCAGCAAGTGAGTTAAAGATGCAGGATGATGTTAAAACAAGAACCAAATATAATTCTGATCATTTTGAGAAATTGCAAGCCCCCATGCAATAGCTTCTTGGGCAGCAAATCACAGCACACTTCTTGATGAATAGTCTAAGAGAACTTAACAGAGCAACATTTTTAGATTAAATTAGAACCTGCAGATGGTGTATTTTGGGTAGAAAACAAATCTTTCTCTTTGTAAGAAAATTTGGGATAAATGAGATATTTAAAGTAACATGAAAAAGAGCATTCATTTCTTATGATCTGTGATTTCTTTTGCAAAATTATAATTTTCTTCAAATAACAAAAAGCAAATTGCTTTTTAACTAAATAGTGTTTTACGGTGTGGACATATTCCTTCCTTGCTCTGTCTGTGATATATATCTTGTGCGACCTGTCCCGTTCACACTATCGTGCACTGTCAAAGATACTCATTTTTAAAATGCTAGAAATGTCCACATCACTGTAACAATCTTTCTCCCCGGAATTTACAATCAAAAGACAAAACTCTCACTACATCACTGTCAGTTCTATGGCAGGACTGGGGAATGCCATACCAAGAATGAACTGGGTAACTGAGGGAACGCCAAGAAAGCTAGCAAGGAATCCTCTTTGGTGTACAAGACAAGGGGAGGTCATATGTTACTCCTTGATCTCTACAAAGTGTATCAGATAAGGTTTGTTCCCTATTTTAAATGACATGGCAATTCTGCTGTCTTGTCCTTTGATGTGATAGATGAGTATGAGGCCAAAGGTGACTAGTTTTGTTCTTCCAACATTTGACAGAGTCTGATAATTCTGCTGATGGCCAGTAAATAAAGAAGACAGGTGTCTAGATTTTTGTCTCCCTTTTTTGTAAAAAGTGAAAGGAGTTTCAGCTCCCAGAATAATAACATCTTGGTTTGTCACATGGCAATTCAGAGCATAGAATAGCAATGCTTTATAAATTCTCATTTTGCAATGATTCCATGGCAGGAGATTTCAGAGCTTTGCACAAAAGATGAAAAATGCCACTTCTGCAGGTTTTCCAGTTCCAGTGCTCTACCGTTCGGTACTGTATTAGTAGTCAAAGAAAACATAGGATGGGCAGTATCCAGTACTTTCTGTATCCCTACTCTGTCTTTTGATGGACATGTGCTTTGGTCCACAAAACCAGAAATTACATGTTCACTCACAGAGAAACAACATGGTATGAAATGACCTTTTCAGGATTGCATGTTCCTCTAACATTTTCTCTAGGTCTTATTTGGGCAAATTCCTAAAAAATCAGTACACCTTTTAAACATTTCACCAAGTGCATTTGGGAGGGATATTTTGTTTCAGGCTTTGTAAATCCTCTTTACAAAAACAAAAACACCCTCCCCCCCAAAAAAACCCACCCCTCATTGCATGCCTATTGATGTGAATGAAGTAGCTGGAGGTGTTATTGGAAGCCAGGGCTGAAATGCATTAGTAAAATTCAATTTAGAATTTGTTTCAGGGCAGACATTTCACATAGTGTCTGCTTTCCTAATCCCTGTTGGCTCTTGCTAATATTATTAGTCACCCACTAAATGGTACACAAAAACCTTGCAAAATACTTATTGGTTTTTTTTCATTGGCAGTAGGTTCTGATTCAATTTGTGTCTATTTCTGGTTTTGTGTTTTCTACAAAAACAACCTTTTAATGGAAGGAAATTATGCAAGTGATGTCCCTCCAGCTTAATGCATGTTTGCATTGTGGCTACATAGGTGTGTGCATTACAGCAGTGTAAGCCTACTGAGTAAGTGTTAGCATAAACATACAAATCTTCACCAAGTGGAAATGCATGCATTCTTATTTGATCTATTTTAAGAGGTATGCACACTATTTTTTTTTAAATTGTTCCTATTGTCATTTGTCCCTGTCTTGCCCTTGTTTCTGGCTGCAAGAAAGGGCTTGCTAAAGTATTATTAATGCAGATTGCTGGAGTTCTCAGTTTTTAGGTGTGTTTCCATTTGTAGAGCCTCTAGGAGTTAAATCTCAGAGTGGAGTGTAGTAAAAGAAGATCTCTAGTAAATATCAATGTGCCATACAGGAGCCATTTCACATACTGCAGCTATTGATGGTTTGTTGTTGTTGTTTGGAACAGGGTTAATTCTAGGAACATTCTGCCTTCATACATGTCTCCAGTACATCACTGACCAAAAGAACAAACATGTTTTTGGCTTCTGTTGGTGTTAAGAGTAATATGTGTAGAACACATGAGTAAAGCAGAACAGGGATGGAAACATTTGAATATGTTCAAGAAATGGTAGAAAAACATGGTTTTCTGTGCAGCTGTAATTGGGAATTAGGTCTGCCTAAAATTTATACATGGTTAATTTGTATGAACAACATTTTCTGCAAAGAAAACATCATTTTTGAACAAAGGAAGTAATATTGATACATTTAAATATTATTTTCCACATAGAAAATACTGTTTCCTGCACAGAAAAAATGCTGTTTTCTATGCAAATCAACCATATGTTAATTTTAAACAGAACAAATCACCATTACAGATTATTTTATTTTATTTTTGATGCAGAAAGCAACTTTTCTTGTGCAGGAATTGATATGTCTTCATTGAAATACTATTTTTCTTGCAGAAAATCCTTTTTGGGGGGTGGGAGGGTTGCAGAAAACTCTGTTTTCACTTAAAAAATTAAAAGAAACCATATGTGAATTTTGCTCATAATAAGTTCCAGGTTGGAATAGCCTTCAAAAACTGCATGGTTTTCAAAGATTTTCTCACAGCAGGAAGAAAATTGCTGAAATTATTTCTTGCGACCTTCAAGAAACTTAAAGGCTGTGCTCCTAAGGGGCAGCCTGCAGCTGCCTCCAGCTGCACCAGATTGGGGCTGTGGCAACCACATGCTGCAGCCCCAATCTGGCCTTTCCAGGGCATGATAGCAACGGCACCATGGCTTTAAGGCACTCCTTTGGTGCTGTGTCATGTGGACGCAGCACCAGAGGAACACTGTGACACTACATGCCATGTGGAGCAGTGCGCAGCATCACTCCACCATGGGGATGGAACTGGATCATGTGTCGTATAGACACTATGCCCTTACTCCACCCCCAGGGTCGCCTTAATGGCCGGTCTACATAGCCCCTTAGTCAATAATTATATCCCTACACAATTAGCAATTGCACTGGGGCAGGCTTGGGTAGGTATTATTAGTGTGAGAGTTTACAAGCATGCTCCCTTTTTTGGCCTATGAAGTCTTGAATGGTGTAGACTTGTAATTTAACAAAGCACCTAAAAGAAAGAAAAGATAAAAATGACAAATCTGTTTGTTGTGCCTATTTTCATATAGGACTTGAAATATACATTTTCAATATGGTGCACCAAGCAGCCTATCCTGTATCATTATACTGTTTATCATGTTCCTCCCACCTCACCATGCCTACTTCACATCTCTGATTATCTGTAACAGGGGAGAAATCTTCTCCCAGGGAGCTGTGTTGCATGCTGTGAAGGAAGAACTTGACATTGGACTGCCATTTTGAATGGCAGCTCCATGTTTTCTAAGACAGATAGCGCTATTCTTAGGACACATTCACAAGAGGCTAATTTGCTTCTAATTAGTTTTGGTATTTTTCAGATATATGCAATGATGCCATATAGGCCTCCATTATGCATATTCAAATGTTAACATTTGCATATTCTTAAACATCAATCCTATTGTGCTTCCAGTGTTTGCTTTCCTGTTTTATTTTTAGCACAAACATTTGCATTTCTCATACATTTCCAGAAGCTAGGATTTCTAGCATTTCAAAGTATTGATTTTGACCTTTAAAGCATTAAGCAGTATAGTTTGTGGAGAATCAAGAGAACACCTCCTCCCATATGTCCTCCCATGTTTTTAAAATTGTCTGGGGTGGCTCTGCTCCAGGTTTCCTGAACATCTAAAAGCAGTGGATGAACACAATGATCTCTGTGATGGTCCTTACAATGAGGTTTATCATGGCTTCTGGAAAAGTGATAGACAGTGTCTGTTTGAAAGGGGGGCTGATACTGAACTGGTACTATGGCATCAAGATGGGCCTAGAAATCCTGAAATAGCTCTTGCTGCCACTACAGTGGTTCCTCGGGATACGAAATACCCAGGTTACGAAATTTCCGGGATACGAAAAAATCCCATAGGAAATAATTGTTCCGGGTTACGAATGTTTTTTCGGGTTACGAAAAAATTTTTGGTGCTTTTCGGCGCTATTTCACACGAAATCGCGGCTTTTCCCCATTAGCGCCTATGGGTTTTCGGCTTACGAAGGCTTTTCGGGTTACGAAAGCGGCCGCGGAACGAATTAATTTCGTAACCCGAGGCACCACTGTACTTAGATGTCAGCAATAGAAGTCATCCCCATCTTAGGTGGCAGAAGATGGGACTGTATGATCCATCAGGTGGTCTCAGTAGAAACTCTCCATCCAGTTCAATTTTGGTGTTGTTCCATGTCTGTTACTGGAGGCAAGAGAGATGGGTGGGATTTTATAGGCTGGGGAGCAGCTTGTGTGACAATTTTGTGTATTGATACATTTGAAGCTTGGTCTGGATGAGTGGCTTAATCAGCCAAGTTGCTCCTTTAGAACTTTTCTAAAGACTTCTTCATGCTTGTACCAACAATATGGGCACAATACTGACACCTGCACCATTTGCACATAGGTCAACAAAGCTCTCTTGATGATTAAAATGTAGATTTTATGTATGAAAAGTTAAACTAGTCTCCTTGCATTATTCATAAAAGCTTAGGCCAGTCTCTGTGGAAGCAGGAGATACAATAATTCAGATGTGTATGGTTTTGTAGAATGAGATACCATAGACAGTGGTGTAGTGGAGGCAGTGCTCATAGAGTTGAAGCTACGGGACATTTTGATCAGCAGAGAAGTTGACATCATCTGCCATTCTCTTCCTCTTGGACTCCTCTGCTCTTCTGAGTTTAGCTGCAGTCTCCAGAGTAGCTGGAAGGGAAATGGATAGTCCCATTGACAGTGCAGTTTTATGATCTGTCCCATGCAAAATATTTTGATGTGGCTTGGTATTCAGAGGGCAAGAATCATTTCCTTTACAAAAGGCCTGCTTCTAGTGAAGATGTAAACTGGAAAAAAAGGCTCTAAAAACAGGAGGAGAGAAAGAGATAAACATGCACACTTGCACTTTTAAACTCTTCTTGGGGTATTATTAGAACTGCCATAATGGATCTTAAAATCTACAACTATACCACTGACCAAAGTGATCAGACTCTAGCAGGGACTGTTTTAGAGTTATAAATATACTTTTGATTAGCCAAAGAAATTATATGACAAAAAATGGTGTGTAATGTGATAATAGAATTAACCAGCCTCGTTATTTGACTGAACACAAGAGAACTTGATACTTGCTGCACTGCATGACCACTAACATTTTTGCTGCCTGTTTAGGTCTTTTCAGGTCTTCCTGTAATTGGATTTCCATATATATATATATATATATATATATATATATATATATATATATATATATATTTTCTTCCCTAATTATCACACTGAAGTTTTGTGGATGAAAATCATCTTGTTAAAGTTGACTAGAGACTGTTCCACAAGGATATAAGGCTTCTAAAGAAAGTGTAAAAAGCCACTCAAGATAGTAAAAAGATGTTTCTTGAAGTTGCACTGAATATTTCCGTTTAAAGAAGTTTTAAATGTTGTTGTCACTGAATTTATGGGTAATTCATTTTAGCTCTTTGTGTTCTTGCTTTACCATGCTGCTTTTAATCAGATAGGAAGTACTGTCCTTTAAGACTGTGAAAGTAATTTTGTAAGCCACTTCAAGCTTTCTTTCTTTGAATGGAGAAGCAGCACATAAAAATACCATGGAAATAAACAGGGTAGTATTTAGAAGCTTCTTAATGCAAGGGCATCTTTGAGGTTGTTCTCACTTACGATTTACAACGATTTAAAATACACCGGTTATGGTAAAACCTATTCAAAATAACATGGGTGTTATCCCGTGTTCCAAATCGCTTTTTTTTTCTTCGTTCTCATGTACCAACTGAATCGCTGTAAATGATTCGCTTTCGTTCCTATTCAAGAATGAATCGGTGTATATATAACCCAGTTTTAGCGTTATTTCCTTTGCACTCGCCTTTTTCGGCTGTCAATCAAAGCGACGTCATCATGACGTCACATTAATTCAGAGTAACATACACCGATGTAGCCTGTACCTGCGTTCCCACTACCTGGCTGTTTTTAATTAGTTATAAATTTCGCGGTTGTTTTTTTTTAAAAGAGCCAATCAGGAGGCGCTTATTCGTCCTCTTCTGTGTCTCCCCATATTAACTGCCATAACTCAGTGCTAAGGAATCCTGGGAATGGTAGTTTATTATGGCACCAGCACTCTCTGGCAGAGGAGGATAAATGTCTCACAAACACAACAAACACAACCATCCCATAGTTGCTCTGGAAAGATTCGCTTTGGCCGCCCCATGGGGAGAGAATCTTTGGGGATTGCTCCCTGGGCTGTCTTGGGAGCCATGAGAAGAGATTTCCTGCAAAACCCATCCCATAGTTCCTCTGGAAAGAGCTTCGCTTCCCCAAACAAATATACATTCATATGCGTATATATACATGTGTGCAAACACACACACACACAAATATGTATGTGTGTATATACCTATATGTTTGTGTGTGTATGTTTTCATGTATATATGCATGTGCGTATTCATATATAAACATGTGTGTGTCTGTCTGTCTATCTATCTATCTATCTATCTATCTATCTATCTATCTATCGTGTGTGTGTGTTTGCCAAATCGGATCAAGGAGGAGAAGTCAGTGGGTTTAAGTGGGTAGAGACTCTGCATCCAAAGCCCAGGGTTGGAATACACACACACACACATATCCAGGGTTTCCTATGTCTCCCCAGATTCCGTTTGGGAAAGAGAGAAGGAAAAGCTCTATTTCCCCCCAGATCGCTGTGCATCCAGCCCCTCTCCGTTACAAATGGTGTTCAATGGCTGTCCTCACACAGAGGGGAGGTTGCAATCCACCGGGGGAAGCCTTTAAGAGTCCTTTGAGAGATGCAGGCGCTTGAGCGGCCGGGACTTCAGGCGTTTAAAGTGTTGAAGAGATTAAGCGCCTGTAAACCATTAAAAATAATAATTAATAATCCTTATCTCTTATCGAAAGACCGCAGCGAACAAAGGGGCGAGGGAAGCAAAGATGGCGACGGCGACGACGGATGGGGACAGAAAGGGTGACTCCCCTGAGCCAGCCCATCGCGCTCTGCTCCTCCCATCCAGTTAACTCGATTCAGAGGCTGGTCGTTCTTATTTAAATACTCTGATTCCTATCCCGAATCAAGGAAAAATAGTAGGCTTGACCCTTCTATTTTTTTACTTCAGGTTATAAGCCTCTAACCTGGATTTTTTTTAAAAAAAATATTCAGATTCGAATCATAGTAAGAACGATTGCAGGTTACTCTAGAACAGTTCTAGAGTTAATTCAGGTTCAAATAGGAACACTATGCCTTGAATTCGATTTGTAACCCAGAGTATAAGCCAGTGAGAACACCCCCTTTGAGGTGGGATTCCCCTCATTGAAGATCTACTATTGGTTGAAATAATGTGGTACAAGTAATAGTGCTATCTGTGATGTGTTACCTTTTGGGGATGGCATAGCATTATTACTTTTAAAAAAATAACAATACAGGAGCTTGTAAACTTTTTCAGTGTAACTATGGATCTGGACAGACGGGGGAAGGGGCGGACAGACGCCGCCCCTTTATCCCCCGCATCATTGCCGTGGCGACCACTCCTTTTTCTGCTGCTGCCAAGGCGCCATTAGTGCCCTGGAGCAGCGCAGTAATGTCCATTGTGCGCCATGCCATTTGGACATGATGCACAATGCAGGTCATTGGCACGCATGCTGTCTGAAGGTATGCATGCCAAAATGGTGCCAGGAGTAAACTTATTCTTGCAGTAAACTAATTCTTAAGATTGGGCCAGGACTGTAGGCAGCTATTCCTGAATCCAGACTTGCACTGTGTATTATCCATTCCAGGGTCTCTGAGGCAAGATATTGTAGCTCTCAGAATCTACTCCAACTACTGAAAAGTCAAAGGCCAAGGCTCCACAGTTAAATCTAGCCTATCCAGAGTCATAGTGTTACTTTTTAAGATTACTTTTAATTCTAAAAACAAAGACTCTTAAAGAGATACTAAAAACGACCCCCATCATGTTTTAGGAATAACATAGGCCCAATTCAGACAGGCAAAAGGCGCTGTCCTGGGGCTGATTTAAGGACTCGGGAGAGTGGAGCATCCCCACGCTCTCAAGCCCTACCATGCTCTCCCGGTGCAATTTTGGCACGCGCGCTGTCTGAAGGCCTGGTGTGGAGATGCTGCACACGTTGGAACTTAATGCATGTGCACCATGAGTATGTATACTCTTCAGGGTGCCATTACAGGAATTATATATATAAACTGCTCAGTGCCCTATTAATTGTGCAGATTGTTTTGCTTTTGTTTTTTACTCAGTTGCTCTTTCATGGGAGAGCTGGCCCAAGCATGACACCTTCCTGGGGTTTTATCTTTTCGGTCATTTGTCTTCTACCACAACTGATGAGGATATTCACCATCAGATACCGTGTACAATTACATTGTGTGTTTCCTCACTCCAGCAGTGAAATTGTATTTACTTCTTTATCTGTATTTATTTATTGCCTCTCTGCCTGTTAAGACCCCTGAGGCAACATGCAAGAGATAAATAAATATTCTCTTTTAGAAAAAAAAGTTTTAAAGCACAGAACAAAACAGTTAAATAAACAGAACTAAAACAGTAGCGAACACCAAGCCTAATTCTGAGAAACAAAGGCTGTATGTAATAGTCTTGGCTATATGCCAGATGCTCAAAAGGGATGGAGCCAGCAGACTTGTCTTCTGCAGCTGAGATCGCCACCAAAAGAGAAATTCAGTAGAATGCAACAGTGTGGAGGGCAAGGAACAGGCGGATGCGTCTCACTGTGTGATTATGTTTCATCTCATGCGTGTGTGAGAGAGATAGAGTGCATGTTTGCATTTCTAAGAGGATTCTTGTTAGATCACAGGATTACTGAACATAAGCAACATGAAACAGACATACGGGAGTTCCGTTTATAAGTAGTATTTTTGAGTGCCTATTTCTCTTTAGTTACCAGTCCCTTGTTGTATATTCCTGTCTACTGGAGAAAATGTAAAATAACATTGGGTATGCAATTAATTGGCATAATTTATATGGACTAATAATAATGACAACTAAGTTTGCAGAAGCAAAGCCACTTCTGATCATTTGTGGTCAAGGTTTTGCAGCAAATTTCTGTGTAGTGGGCATTTTGTTCAGTTGGCCTTCATTACAGAATGTGTGTGTGTCAAATGGCCAGAAGAGAAACATTTGCATGTATTGTATTGTATTTGGTCTTAAAAGTATTGAGGATGGATGTGTATCAGAAAACAAAGGGCCCGAACAGACAGGCCAAAATAAAGCTGCTTTGGGTCACTTTGGAGGTATGCTGTTTAAATGACACATGCATCTTAAGAGGCCCAAAGCTGTGTCAAGGCTGCGTTCCAGTCCTTAGGACTGGAGTGTGGCTTTGCTGTGGTTTTTGGTCTCTTAGGACACATGCAGCAGTTAAACAGCATACATCCAAAGTGACCCGAAGCAGCTTTATTTTGGCCTGTCTGTTAAGGCCCCAAATTTCCTTCCTTTGGATAATTTGGCAAAATGCTAAAATGTGTTGGGTAATAGAAAGCTAAGATGTTTAGTTTTACTTCAGAAAAAAAAGGGAACATTGTTTTCTGACATGCATCAAGCCTTAATACATGTATGCACTTCTGAGAAGTGTGGGTCTTTCCTACTTTCAGAAATGCTCACAGAAGTGGGCAGAACTTTTTTCTTGTTTTGAATAAACTCAGGATTGCACTTTGGCCATCCTCTTTTTAATCCTTGGTGTGGATGTGTGCAAACAGTATGTACAAACTGGTAAAAAAAGAAAAGAAAAAAGGCCTCACAAACCTCTACATTAAAAAAGAAATGCCTACTGATAGATAAATTTTTGTCCACAGCAACAAAACAAAGCAAAGCAGAAAACCACATGGAACCACCACAGACCAGCATTTGAGATGAGAAATGGAGGAAACCATAGGAATTTACTGTATGAATGCTCACATTCCTATCAGGGATGGCCCTATCATATTCCTTGATTTGGCCCATTTTTTACTACAAAATTATTATTTTGATTAGGGAAATACTGTAAGCTCATGAAGATATGTGAACTACTTTTTTCATCATGAGTGTGAAGGTATGCATTTATGAAAATACTGGGTATGAAGCTGGTTTTGCTGTAATAAATAAAACCTTTATATGCTAGTTGCAATTTTTGCATCAATACTAAAACTGCTATAGGCTTTCATGCTTAAAAACAAAACTTTTTCCAATATTCTGTGTATTAGAACAAGTCAGTAACCTACACAAAAAGTTAGATGCTGTCAATAAGATGTTGGTAAGATTGTGATTACATTGAAAGACCAAGCTATAGTCCACAAAACACTGTACCCAGCCTCTGAATATATTACTTGGTTCAATTACTCTATCTAACAATGACATTTGTACTGTGAAGAGTCAGCAGGGGAAAAAATCAATGTGTTTTAAAGGCCAAAATTCAGTGGTAGATACAGACCACTGAATTGAAGATCATCCTTTCAAGAACAGATACATTTGCTATTAGAATGGTGTTCAAGAAGATGCTTTTAGATGAGCTTTCATCTTTCCATTAAAATGGAAAGGGTTTCTCTAGAGCCATCTATTGAGACAAAATCCAGTTACGTTGACTTTGAAGATGGACTTAATGATGGTGCTGAATTTTAAATTCATCAGTTAAGATGACACGGGCAAGTTTAATGTGTTTAAAGTAGAAATGATGTATTTTGTGAGATTCTGCATGTTTAAAAAGTCTGAAATATGTATTATCCTACTGTCAAGAGAATTCTGAAAGCAATATCTAGGGCCAAGTATGTAAATGTGTGGATTTCATTTAATCCACAAACCTTGAAAATTCTTTTGCTTAAACATTTCCTGTGTGTTATTAAAATTGTAGAGGATGGAAGGCCTCCAGAATCATTTTGTTTGTGGTGTTGAGGGCTGTAGTAGGAAGAGGAGGAAAAGATGAAGAATGTTATGTTGCCACTTCCAGTGCAATGTACATAAACTTAATGCAGTGTCAGTGTGTGCAATTGCTTTGACCTTTGTTGTAGAGGAGACTCATGCAGCACAGAGGAGGCACATGTAGAACTCTTGATGATTTGGCATTTGCCAACTAAAGTCACTTGAAAGATAAGTTCTGGAGTGGTGGCCTCAGAGACATAGCTAAATACTACATGTATATATCACAAAACAGGATTCTAGCCTATGGTTTATTTTGCACTCAGTCAGGCAGAACACAAACAAGTTAAGAGAGAGATCTCATGGAGGATGTGTGGAGGGACCCATAAAGTTTCATTTGATGTAGTTCTACATTCTATTCATACATTATCAGCATCTGGTTACAGCTGATATGTGATTGCTTTATTGTAAGAGAAGATATGGCATGCTTGTAGGTTTGGGAT
Organism: Sceloporus undulatus; assembly: GCF_019175285.1. NCBI lineage: Eukaryota > Metazoa > Chordata > Lepidosauria > Squamata > Phrynosomatidae > Sceloporus > Sceloporus undulatus. The sequence continues at coordinate 161,604,410 of NC_056524.1, forward strand.
AACAGAACTGAATAAAGATCAGCTGATTTCAATGAACACAGATTTTTTAAAAGTTCCCATTTTATAATTCTTAACCTGCAGCTAATTTCTGGCATGCCTTAGTAATTTTAAGATAGGAGCCGAAACTGTTGGAACTTGGAGTGCAAAAGTGTATTGTCTAGTTGCAGTGTTCTGTTGTATCTCATCTTGCCAGTGGGGATGAAACAGCAAAGAGGCTCAAGGCTATTCAATGTTTTTTATTATGACTTCCTTGGAAGGCATATGTTTAGACTATGCTACTCAGTAGATAAAGTGGGCTGAAAACCTCTATTTGGAATGAGAATAAATACTGCTGGGTTGCTCAGGAGGAAATGAATCAAACAAAACCATTCATTGCATGCCAAATTTGCATTTCACGTAGGGAAATATCTGCCAGATTTTTAACAAAAGAATCAAACGTTCTGTTTTTTAGCAGTCAAAGTAGGCACAAAGTAAATAAGCAAATATTACCAATGCAAGAAATTTATGGGGAGGAAGCCCTCAAACACCTACCGTAACTTCAGGACATATGACAAAGTTTGTACTACATATTTCTGCTATAAAAGCATATTTACTTCTAAATATTCACAGAAATAATGCAGATAGTCCCAATTATTACCTTTTTAAAAATAGTAATGCACAGTTTTGGTTTAGGAATGGATCTTGTCTGCCACTGGCCCAGTGCTGAAAATCAATTATCCATTGTATGTTGTGTATTGAGATTTAGTTTTCTTGGTGCTCCAAATTTTGTAATAAAGGTAGAATATGGCAGTGTTATGGCACAGCTAGTTAACCTCTTATGGCACGTGCATTCATTTTATTAGCATTAAAGAGGATATCATGATGTTGTCAGAAGATTAAAAAAAAGATGTATGTTCCCACCAAAAACACCAAATGCCTTGTTTTAAAGAAGGGAATGGAGTACAGTAAATGAAAACTTGATTATTATTTTCTTTAAAGACAGTAGTTATCTACTTGATGATTGGGTACAATTCCTGCATATACTCATGTATTAGTCTAGAAATTTTAGTTAAAAATTTGACCCCCAAAACCTGATTTGACTTGTTCACGAGTCAATGTATGCACTTTATTTGAACTCTTATTTAATAATAATAATAATAATAATAATAATAATAATAGTTTATTTTTATCCCGCTTTTCCAACTTTTGATCAAAGCGGCGTACAGATTTAGATAAAAAATACATCAAGATAAAACAATTAAAACAGCATTTAAAAACAATCACAATAACAACAATAGGCTCAGCTGAGTGGGGGGAATCCATAACATTGCAAGGTCATCGACAGAGGGGGTAAAACATAAAATGATAGCTCATGGGGAGAAGGCTTGGGAGAAGAAAAAGGTCTTAAGATTCTTCTTAATGAGATCTAAAGATGTGGTGGAGCGGAGCTCGTCTGGGAGATTATTCCATATTCTAGGGGCCGAGATAGAAAAAGGAACCATTCCCTGGTGAAACTCTGGACTGTAATAATAATAATAATAATAATAATAATAATAATAATAATAATAATAATAATAATAATAATGGCCTGATAACAGACAGGCCAAAATAAAGCTGCTTCGATTCACTTTGTAGGTATGCTGTTTAAATGATGCATGTGTCCTAAGAGTCCAGAAGCCGCACCAAAGCCACGCTCCAGTCCTAAGGACCAGGGTACAGCTTTGGTGCAGCTTCCAGATTCTTAGGACGCATGCATCATTGAAACACCATACCTCTAAAGTGACCT
>NC_056524.1:161606274-161607516 GCF_019175285.1 Sceloporus undulatus
CTCCCTTTACTCTCTCATCCAGCCAGCCTTTAGGGTAGGCCCAAAAGTTATCCCTGCTGGAATTTTGTAGGTTATTTGGCATTGTTTTCCTTTTCTTCATCCCTTAGATTCTTTGGTACATACCCCTAGGTGTTATCCTCGACTTATTCACAGGCCATATAAAAAATCCATCATTTTGGCCACAAAACCTGCCCTCAGTTTATACATGAGGTCAGATTATAGTTGAGTATATATGGTATGTCTTTATTGTGTTCCTGTACACTCTTTATTTTAAAACATTTTAACTTCAGCTCAGATGTGTGACACTGTGGCTAGCGAGATACCTTGCTGTCCATACCAAGCAATACAACTGTGTGTCGAAGGGTCACATTGAGTATATCACATTCAAATATATATTGAAGAAGAGATGCACAGAGATATTCAGTCTACTTGCAAGCCTTTGTGCTCCAATTAGGGTACCAGAATGCATGATATTATATGTCTCTTGCTGGACTGAGTGGTCTCTTGAATGGCCTGGAAAAGGTAGACAGAGAACAATTTTGTAGATGTACTGGTATGATGAGAGTTTAATCAGAGATGTTTTATCATGTATTTGGAGGGTACCATCTTTAAAACAAGAGATTTAGCTGTTTTGTGCCAAGTCCCTTCAGTCTAGAGATTCCAGTGTCGTTGCTTACTGCACAGATAATTAGTGTGTCTTCTGTCATCCAAGATGTCTGTCTAAAGGCTTGCCTAAAATCTTACAGTATGGCAGTATATGCTCAGTTATGCAGAAAATGTGTGCTTTATAAAGATCTCTTAGGCTCCAGCAGCCCCTTCCTCAGGCCGATTGAGGACACAACAATTGCACACTGCAGCCTTGATCTGGCCGTTCCATGGTGCAAAAAGGTGTGGGTCCTTTTTGGGCCCCAGAAAGGGCACCATAGTCATGGCACTGTGGCTGTATGGTGCTCCTTTGGCACTGTGTCATATGGACGCAGCACCAGAGGAGTGTCATGACACCACACGCCACATGGAATGGCATGTGGCATCATGGCACCCTGGGGGTAGAGTCAGGGCATACGTCATCTAGACACGATGCCCCGACTCTGCCCCCAGGGCGGACTAATGGTCAATCTGAACAGGGCCTTAGTTATTATTTTGATTATCATTTTATGGTTAAAAAACACAGTACCTGTTTCTGTTTGGTTGTTACTTTTTTCATGGAGCAGTGGCATGTTGCTTTATAAACCTTTCATATTC
>NC_056524.1:161607526-161654881 GCF_019175285.1 Sceloporus undulatus
TTCTGTTTATTTAAGCCTAGTACTTTTAAAAGAAGGTCAAAGACGAAAGAGCTAATTTAAATGTGCTCAAGCACTTCACCATACCTAGTGGTTTTTTTGACCTTTTTCTTTGATGGAACACACACCTCTCCCTAGCAAACTGCTTTTCAAGGCTCACTCAGCTTCAAAAGTCATATTGGTATATGTGGAGGAGGAGACTGCTTTTTAAGAGGCCAAGGCCAAATCCCCCCCTTGTCTTGGATCCAAGCTTCTTTCTGTAATATCAAAGTAACTCTGAGCCAGAGTGTTAACAACTGAGCAGTACACATGTTAATGTGATATTTTCTAACCTTGCATCTAGCAGCAGGATTTCTTTGGGGGGGGGGGGGCTGTTACAGGCAATAGGATTTTTGCAAACCATTTCCTAATCATGGCTGGGGTTTTTTTAAAAGAATTATTTGGATTTAAACAGAAATCTTAATAAAGCAGAAACCTAATAAAATCCCAGTTTAATAACTGCTTTAAGGCTAAAGTAGTCATGATTCAGCAGAGATGTGAATAGGATCTCCTCAGAGTTTTGTTTTTAATTCATTAGCAACCAGTGTGACTGTTCCAAAGGTCAGGGAAGGAGGGTTTAAAACTTTTCATTTCTTATCCTTTCCCCTGATTTAAATCATGTTCCCACCAGTTGAGCTGCCATTAGCTTCATTGCATCCTACCCAAAGGACACACAAGGCAGCACTGGAGTTCATTTGGCCTTGCTTAGATTGTCAAAACATTTGTTTTTTCTCTCTTTCATTTCAGTCCTTGAGGGTTTACCCAGCTTTTCTTTACACAATAGGTCTATCTAGGGAAAAGGTTAAAATTGTCCTTTTTTATTTCCTAGGTCATTGCTGTACTGTACTATTTCCAGCTTCCTATGAGACTGTAAACTCCTCAGTTGCACTATTCCTTTGGAGGGATGCTGAAGTAGCATTTAAAAGAAGTGCATTAGTATCCAAGCAATGTATACTGTATTTCCATCTTTAAAAAGAAAATAGTACTGTATCTGAATGCATCTTAAAATAATATCTGAAGGGATTATACTGGATCACTTCCACACAATTTTCCCCAGTATAAAAAGATGACATAGTGATATAGCATTAGGATAAAAGCTGGTTTATTGAGAGGGGAATAGGTATCCTGTGGGAATCTTTTGAATTTTTTCCAGACATATGAAATAGATCAAGCATTTTTCTCAATTCCTCTCCTTATGCTCCCCATCAATTGTTCACTATCCATGGAAAGGAGTGAAAGCACCAACCTGTAATCTTCCTTGTTCTCTGTCACTACCTCAGATTGCCACATACTGCATGCCACATACTAATGGGCCCTATGTACACATACTGGTGCATGCATATACCATATCTGTGTGTATGAGAGAGTGAGTGTGTGATTAAGAACTTTGTGCTAAAAGGTGGAAGGTATAAACTGCTTACAATATCAGTGAAAGGCAAAATAATCTGTTTGACTTTAAAAGATTTGGAGGTTTCCCCTGAATTTACATCTGAGATTCCCAAAGAATCAGAATATATCAATTAAATGTGTTACATATTAATATATTGATTACATCTGGATTGGTTGCAAGATCTTTGCAATTTTGAATTGTAACATTAGTGTGGAGATGTCACAAAGGTATTGTATGTTTCTTTCAGAGCATAAATTCCCTGCTGACAGTTCTCTCCTATGTATAGAGTCCTGATTATAAAATCAGAGGTCATACTGAGAACTACCTTGTGTTCACAAGCCCCTCCGCATGTTATATTGGTTGAGTAATTGGGTAGATATTAATGTGAATACAGGAGAGAGAATCATGGACATCCTCTTTTCTAATTTTTATACAAAAATATTTTTGCAACGGTAATGTGTTTGCCTTCTTCCTGTCCTTGTGTGCCTCCTGTGTGAACTTTGTTTTCATGTCCTGATGACAGGCCATACAAACAAATTAAGAGCCGGTAGATGTATTTTTCTAAAAGCATTACACACATCAGAAGTGGAAAAAGTCCAGCTAAAAGGAAAATGAAATCAAATAAACTGCCTGCTGACCCTTGTTGACTGCAAGCATTTCTCTCAGTGAAATATTATTTCCTGCCTTAGCAACAATATAAATTGGACAGTGTGATGAACTAGGTCAGGAGTTGTTCCCAAAATGTTTTTAAGACAATGTAAAGTAATGCATTGCTTTTCAAAGAATGAGAACATAATCTCTTAGGCAGTCTTGCTACCCTGGGGCATACCAGATTCTGGAAATGCTAAAAGGGAATGGCATAAACATGATGACAAAATATGTTGTAGCTAAACTTCAGGTTTGGACTTGTGGTGCATATCTAAAGTTGAAGAAGAGATGTTGAACTATATCATACCCCATTTCTCTAATTCTAGTTGAGGTTAAAATGAGATAACTGTGTGTGCTGCATCACTGAGCTTCTCAGAGTAAGCATATCTGTGACAGTGTCAGATTCATTTGCATGGTTCTGTCATGATGATGTGATGATATGATATGGTGGTAAGATGACATGGTGATATAACATTAGGATAAAAGCTGGTTTATTGAGAGGGGAATAGGTATCTTGTAGGAAGCTAAAATTGTGAAACAATGGGAGGGGCACATGGCCAGAGGCGAGAGAGATTTGTGGTTTTATGACCTTGTTGTTCTTGCAAGCAGATCAGGGCTGTAAACCAGGGATGCTCTCCTTCTTTAAGCACAACTGAATGATAATGCAGGAAAAGAGGAAACATGAAAGGTCATTTTGATCTGGATCAAAGGCTTGGGATCGTAGCCAGGGAGTGGGGCTGGATGATGGGAATTCTTAAGTATGATCCAGGGGAAAAACTTTTCAGTTCCGACACAAACCCTGGACAGAGGAACTGCTGTCTCAATTCCTGGAATACAATACTGTATTTTGTTTGAATCACATTAAGATGTTCTCTTGGTTATTGGAAACCAAGTCCGCTGATCCTGACAGATAGAAGGGCACATCATTCTTTGAACCATACAGGGCCACACTTAGAGCTGCTAAGTATGCTGTCCAGCTATTGCAGGCAACCTCCTTGAATTTCCTTTGAAAAGAATGTGTGTGAGGTCTGCATCTTGCTTTCCAAAGGAATTCTGAGAAGGGGTTGCTGGCATTGTGAAAAATTTTGGAAGAATAATGTTTCCCAGATAAAATAGATGTTCTGATTTAAAAAGAGACTGCAGACAAAATTATATAGCCCTAAGAATATGAGATGGTGCAGAAAAGAAGACAAAAATCAATTAAATCTCACACCATCATTTGTAGATTAATCTCAGTATTTCCTGTCTGAGGTCTACAAAAAGGTATGGGGGTAAACCTCTTACAATAGAACTATCTGGAATCCAAGAGTAAGCCATAAGACTGTGAAGAGGATTTCTAAAGACATCCTCTTTGTCTGCTCAGATAAAATCTGAGTGTCTGGGTCATCTTGGAATGATAAAGCTTTATAATAGACACTACATTCAATGTTTGACTTGTTTATTTCTGCATAGAAAAAGTTTGAGGGAAGCGGAATATGAATACTTTACAGGCATGTTGAATTTACAGAGTACTGGCTCAGTTTTACCAGGTTGCAGTTGTTCCATTAGAACTAATGCAGTTTCTGAACTGAATGAAGATGCAATAAAGTGATGGAAAGGTTGCCATCTGATTCACCAAAGCATTTCTGAACATTGAAAGTAAAGTGCTGGAGAAACAGGTTACTCAGAGTAGACAGAATTTGTCAACTTTCCTTCACCACCACTGTGCAACCCTGCAGAAAGTGCAACCAAGAAAGAAGGAACACTGTGACATTTATCTCTTTCTGTCCCATATGCTTGTTGGTTTTCTCATTTAAGATAAAGGTTGGCAGTTTGAGGCCCGAGTGCTGCATAATGGAGTGAGCTCTTGTCACTAGTCTTAGCTTCTGCCAGCCTAGCAGCAAATGCAAGTAGATAAATAGGTACCACTTCTGTGGGAAGGTAACAGCATTCGGTGCAGTCATGCTGGCCACTTGACCACCAGAGCAGTCCTTGGACAATGCTGGCTCTTTGGCTTAGCAACAGATATGAGGACCACCCCCTATAGTCGGCTACGACTAGACATTCATATCAAGGGACTACCTTTATCTTTACCTTTTAAGAAAACTCATGAAGACCAGCGCTTACTTCTTGAACTATACCACTGGTTGCACTTTCTCTAGGGTTGCACAGTGGTGGTGAAGGAAAGCTGACAAATTCTGTCTACTCTGAGTAACCTATTTCTCCAGCACTTTACTTCTTCCATGCCCACAGTGCCCGTGGTTTTTTCCCTTCCTGCAGCCTCTGCTTACAACAGTGCAGTGCAGTGTACCAATTGTGGTTTAGTGCATAAAGCATGATTTAGAGTAGGGCTTCCTCCTTAGTGGAGGAAGCATTTTTGTGGTTCTAAAACTTGGAAATTAAGAGTTAGGCCTGTCTTGCATTTTTTTGTCATCTTTTGAAAAGAGGTTAAACGTGCATCCTTGTTTCGAGGCATCTTCCTTCCCTCACAGTCACTGATGTAGGAATAGCTTTTTCCTCAAACACGGTATTATATTTTAGATAAATGAGGCTGCAGGAGAAATGGTTAAAGGAATAGTTTGATAGCATCAATTTTTCTATGCCTATAATCCTTTTGTTTTCTAGTGTCGTCTTAAAAAGTTTTTTTCAGAACCAGCTCATGATGTAAAAAGGTGATCTATAACAAGAGATCACAGCTTCGTGACCTGGAGAGTAGCTTTGTATGCAATAGCAGCTAAAAAAATCAGGAAGAAATACATAGCAGAGATAGCCACAAATTGTAAAGGTGATGATTATACTTAATAACTTTATACCAGTGCGCGTGCGCGCACACACACACGAGTTACATTTTATATATATATATATAATACTCAATTATGTAAATCATAAAGTCCTGTACGTATAATCATACGATTGATGTTGCAAATATGATATCTGTGTACTTTATTGTTATTCTGATATTGTTTTATGCAAAGGCCATTGGCCAAATTCAATAAAATTCGACTGACTGAAGAGATAAAAGCAGAGAACCCTTGTTGCCCAGATTTTTGAGCAAACCTGTCTTGAAAATTCCTCATTGGGATCAGGCACCAGTAACAGGTGCTCTGATCTTTTCCTTTGTCATTGAATTCTGTGCAGGACAAAATGGCTCAGTTGTAATGCCAGGTACAGCCAAGATTTCTCTTCTTGTCCTACACAGGAATAACATGTCCATCAGTCCTCTAAGTTGGAGCTCTTTCACACTTTGCAGTTATAATGCTTTGATTCCACATTTGTTGACATGGCAACATCCCATGGATTTCTGGTATTTGTAATTAGGGAGGGACACTTTAAATTCTTAGCCAGAGAGCTCTAGTGCCTCACCAAACTATAAATCCCAAGATTCTATAGGGTGAAGTCATGGCAGATAAAGTGGAATCATTGTGCTATAATTCTGTAAGGGCTCATAGTTGGACTACAATTCCAGTTGTCCATACATTGCATGGCCAATGTCCCTGAGATTATATGAAATGTTCTCTAGCAACACCTAAAGCCACAAGCTGGATAAAGCCACTGTCATGGAATCATAGACTCACAGAGTTGGAAGAGATCACTAGGTTGATCCAGTCCAACTTTCTTCCATGCAGGAATACACCATCAAGGCACCCCCAAACAGATGGTCATCCAGCTTCTGTTTAAAAACCTCCAAAGAAAGAGACTCCCCCACACGCTGAGGGAGTATGTTCCACTATTGAACTACACTGTACCCTGTTTCCTCCAAAATAAGACATACCCATAAAATAAGCCATAGCAGGATTTCTAAGCATTTGTGCAAAATAAGTGATACTCCCAAAATAATACATAATGATAGGCCTGACGCGGAACAGAAGGGGGTGGGAAGGGAGCAGAAAGATTGGGGCCAGTGGTTCTAAAGGAAATAGAGTTGCAAGAAATTTGGGATGGAATTCTGGTTTTGGAGAGTTATGACGATGTTCCAGAAGAAGACAGCTTAACTATATTTGAATAAATGTAGATTGTTGTATCATACTTAATAAAAATAAGACATCCCCTGAAAATAAGCCATAGTGTGTATTCTTGAGGAAAAATAAATATAAGACAATGTCTTATTTTTGGGGAAACATGGTAGACCTCTCTTTTACAACTGTTCTTGAGCTTAGCAGAACCATGCTGATAAATTTGTAATATTTTGAACAATGTGTGGAGATTGAATGATAACCTAGTTTTGATCACCGTAAAGCCAGAGTTTTACCTGGTGGTGCAAAGGCTGTTATCTCAGCTGATCTACTTCAGGATCCAGTGTGAATCTGTCTGAATCTGACAAAAACGGATGGTGTGTTTGTGAATCTGTTCATTTGATTATGGAGTGTGGCCTTAAGTGAATGTCTCTGACATTCCTAAGAATGAGGTGGCGATGCCAGAAGACAGGGTTTGGTGATGTCACAAAACAGAGCTTAGTGATGTCACAGAGAACATCATACATACATCTGGACCGGGTTCATGGTCCACTGATGAAAAGCTAGAGTTGTAAAGGCTCAGAAAACAATGGGTGAGTGCTGAGAAAATAATGGGTATAGGTGCACATCCAGAAAAGAAACAGAAGGCCTTGACAATAATGACAGTGTAGGTAAGTTACAGTTGAGAAAGTCTACGTAATTTCATTATTTTGGTGGCATAATAGATACATATGTGGCATAATAGATACTGGGTTGAGAACTTACTAAACAGTGGAGGAGATGGTTCAAATGAAGGTTCATGTTGTGCCTGACAGTCTGTTGAGATGACACCAAGTTGGACAGGACAGTGTACCACAGGACAGTGACTTGTAGCAGTCATATTTTTCCCCCAAGCAAAGCAAATATTACTCTTAGTAACAAGAAAGTAAAACATTACTTCTGTGAATGACAACTGTAATGAATGCCTGTGGTGGGTGAAACTATTACTGTCAACAATAATTTTGTAAAAATACTTTTCAAGGCTGCACCTGTAAGTTTGATAGTAGTATCTTTAGTAGTATACTTCACCCCTTTACCAAACACAGAACTTACTGACTGATTTTTTCCATGTGTTTTTGTAAATGTCATTTCTTCAGAAGCACTGATGATTTTGTTAGATCAGTCATTTCACATTTATGCTTCTCAAACACCTCAGTCCAATGATTTTTTTAAAAAAAAAATTAATTTCTTAGTAAGGCTAGAATGTCATCTTTTGTTATTACTATTTGCCACATATCCTGATTTTGTTCTTGAAAATGTCAGTTCAGGAAGTATATCTACCACCCATTTCCCCCTGTGAAGACAAACACAAATGATTCTGTTTCTTTATGATCTTATTCCCTTATGGAACATCTTTATACATTCCCTTTTTTTCTAATAGCCTAACTGTTTCCCCAGTCAGGTTACTGTTAGGAAGAAATATATCCTGCTAAAAATTGTTATTGCTGGACTCAGTTTCAGAATTCTGTCCAAGGCAAAGGAGGGAAATTGATCGCACCTCCACTTTGTTATATTTGAACAATCAAACTATTTCTGCTTAAGAGAAGATTCTGGGAAACAAGCTCATTGAGCAATTCTTGGCTATTTCTGTTCTTAACTGACTTCTACAATGTGTACCTCACAGTGCACCAGCACTATTCTGGCCATTAATAACCTCCCTTCACAGTTATCAATAGTCTATAGCCTGTGAAGCAAAATGTCAGAGTTGAGATTAATATTTTAGAATTCAGTTGCAGTAGATGACAACAAAATCTATCCACAGATCTGCTGGCGGGACAGATAGACATTTGGATCCTCTCCCCCCATGGGGATTACGGTATGAGATTTGAAATTAAATAAAGATATTTCTCTCTAATGCATGCTATTGCTGTTTCACAGTGATAGGATTAATTTTGAATGGTTTTCGGGGTGTTTGTTTTCTTTGTGAGATGGGAATCAGTGTTATAAAAAGAAGAATTTCAGAAATGAATTTGAGTTTACTTCGCCACTATTACCTCAATTAGTCTATGGTCTTTGATGATGAAAAAACAGTTTTGTTCCACTTTTTTTAAAAAAAGACTTTTCCATGCAAAGAACAGGATGCACTGACAACTCAGTAGCTCAGATTTTTGATTTTTTTTAAAAAAATGTTGAAACGTAATTCAACAAATAAAATAAATAAATAAATATAATCCTGTTTGAGAGCAGTCTTTCTGGTGCAGCTTGGGGATTCATGGCATCCATGACAAGCATAGGCCTATCTCAGCTGGTTTCACAGTAGGTCACACCTTTGATGCTGTTTCCAGCTTGGAGTATATGATCTCTGGATGTCATGGACAGATCATTTTTGTTCAGAGTTAGCATCACAGCTACTTTCCATTGATGCAGCAGTGGTGGACTTGTTAAGATGGTCTGCCCTCAAAGGCTCGTGGATGCTTTGATTCTAGAAAGCCTTAGCAGGTTTTATGGCTCAGACAACAAATGATCCTGTTAAAGTCCTGTCTTGATTCCTATAGGGTGACAAAATGTGCAGCACAAGAAAGCCTTCTTCCCTGCATGTATTATGACTGCAAATTCATATCCTGCCAAAATGTTCAGGATGGTGAGAGGTTTTACTTAGGCACCCTCCCCCTGAATCCAGTTCTAGAGCCTTCAGCAGTTCACTGTGATGCTTTTAATGATCATTTCACAGACAAAATCGCTCAGATAAAAGCCAGTAGAGATGCCATCATTACAGCAAAAGTTAACAATGGGGGTGTCCAGCAATTCTGTGAATAAAATTACACTGGAACAGTTTCAATTGGTGAGTAGCACAGATTTGGACAAGGTGCAAGTATGGAAGACAATGTGTCTTTTTGATCCTTGTCCTTCTTGTCTGGTCATCCAGGAAGGAGATGCAATTAGATCTCAGTTGCAATATATTATTAACACATATTTCAGGAAGAGGGAGTTTTCCATCTTGTTTAAAAAAAGCAGTGGTACGACCACTTCTAAAAAGACCTTCCTGGACGCCCTGGATTTAAACATTTCTAGACCAGTAACAAATCTTCCTTTCCTTGCCAAGGTGATCAGGAGGACAGATATCTTCCCACTGCTTCTCAAATGACAAAGAAGAAGGTGCCATTCTATCCCCAATGCTATTTAAAATCTGCATGAACCTACTGAGAGACATCATTCAGAGTCATGGGGTGGGCTGCTGTCAGTATGCTGATGACACCCAATTATAGTTGGCCCTTCACATTCACAGACTTGGCATTCGTGAATTTGGTTATTCATGATTGGAGGAGCCAGGGAGGAGACCACACATGAGCCCCTCGCACCCCCGTCTCCAATGCCTGGGACAGCTGGCTACAACTGCCCCAGGCATTGGAGAAGGAGGTAGTAGGGGCTTGCCTTATTCACAAATTTTCCACATTCATGGGAGTTTTCTTCCCCTAACCCCCATGAATGTGAAAGACCGACTGTGTATTTCTCTATGCTTTCAAATACAGCGTCTGCTAAGGATAGTGTTTCTCCTCTGAATGAATGGCTAAAGGAGGTAATGGGCTGGCAGAGGAAAAACAAATTGATGCTGAATGCAGACAAGACAGAGGTGCTTACTGTCAGAGGCTCTAACCTGGGTTTGGAGGCAAGCCAACTAGTCCTGGATGGGGTTACACTCCTCATGAAAGACTATGTTTGCAGCTTGGGGGTGCTTCTGGATCCGGGGCTCCAAATGACAGCTCAGATAGATGTGACACAGAGGAGTGCTTTGGCTGTGTAAATATAGATTGATCGTTTTAATATGTACAGTTGGTCCTTCTTATACACGGATTTTTTATACACGGCTTCAAGTATACATGGTTTGAAAATATTCCAAAAAAGTATAAATTTACCTTGATTTTCCATTTTTATAAGGGACACCATTTTGCTATGTCATTATATTTAATGGGACTTGAGTATACACGGATTTTGTTATACACGGGGGATCTTGGAACCAAACCCCAGCGTATAATAAGGGTCCACTGTATTTGTCTTATTTGACCTTTTAAATTGATGCTTTTTGTTTTTAATTGTTGCTGTATGTTGTATATTAATCTGCCTTGATACATGGGGAGAAGCAAGTACAAATGTCCTCTTGGATGTCTCTGCTTTCAGTTCTGCATGTAATGAGCACTGCTAAATAATTTTACCTGAGCAAAATTCTAAATAGATGGTGAAATTGTTGTAAAACAATATATACATGTCCAATATATTCTAAGCGCCACTGGCATACACCAGGAAGCCACCACATGAAGCCCTACAGTAGCGACCAATTAATGTTCTTCTTCTGGGGAAAAAAAATCTGTGAACAGAGAGACTTTTTACAATAGCTACAGAGATATTTTGTTTGTCCATTACATAAACCTTGAGAAAACTATTCATAGATTATGGGACAGGTTATGGGACAACTTTCCAGAATTTAGAGTGGGCATTGTTGCTTGTAAATACCAGAAGTATGAACTAATTCATAAGGAAGTTAGCAGACAAAAAGGAGTCAACATGTTTATAGTCATCCCCTATCAATCCAGATTTAAAGGAGAGCTGCCGAACAGGTACTAGGGCTATGGTTTTTGTTTTGTTTTGTCTTGTTTTGTTTGTGCAGTTATAAAATCAAGAAATGGGCAAAATAAATTCCAAGGACCAACCAAAATGTAGCAAAATGGTGCAGAGATGTGAGTTCTGAAGAACTTTGCATCAGTCTGGGCAATACAATGGCTAGCGGCCTTTCACCCTACATTAAGAATTCTCAGACAGTGCACTCCAGTGTATCTGACCAAACTACAAACCACCTGGTTGCCAATCATGTCCGTTAAAGTGAACAGTAGTGGAAGACACACCCAACTAAAGGTGGTGGCAGGTTTTGGTGTGTGCCACGCCGGTACCCTGGTGAGATCAAACTCTTCTACCCAAAAGGCTCTGAAGCTGAATGTAAAGTTCAAAAGGGGGGAAATTTAATTTAAAGGACAAAATAAAGAGTTTTCTCCTCCCCAGCTCTAAACAAAAGGTACTTTACAGTTTCAGCAATCTTCCGGATGTCATCTTTCTGGGTCTGATGTCGGTTTGCTCTCCTCACTCAATGGAGCTGGTGCAAGGTCTTTCAGCTCCTGAATTCCTCTATTCACTTGCTGATGGTAACTAATTTGGCTGAGTTGGTAACTGATTTGGCTAAATTGGTAACTAAATTGGCTAAATTGGTAACTGATTTGGCTAAAGTGTAAGAAATGCCCTTTCCGGCTGTCTGGGCCTGTTTGCCACCAAAAGACAGCTCTCTGCCTGCTCACAGCAAAGACTGCTCCACACTAAAAACCTCTAGCTACAGCAGAGCATGCTGGGAAAGGGCAAACCAAACCTGGAAATAATGCAGGGGAATCCTACAGCTCCTCCCACAAACTAATACAATGAACTTTTCTACACTAAAATAATCTAAGGCCTGAACCAATGTGAAAGAAAAGGCAGGGGAAAGTCAATCAGTCCTGGCAGGACATCACAAGTAGTGCTATAGCTATATTTTACAAATGGGCCCCAGGGGTTTCTAATTTGGTTAGGTACTAGAGCCTTTTGAATGAGAATTCCTCTACCCAAAACTCCAGGATTCCATGGGGCAGAAGCAGTTTAAGTGGAATCAGCATCATAATGTGAATGGGCCCCAGGGATGGTACAAAACTAGGGTGGTCTAGATCAGATGATGCCGGCCAATACCACTGGGGCAGGATCTGGCTTGATCCTGCCTGTCCAGACCTGGATGCAGAGGATCTGGCTTGACTCTGGGGTAAATAGGCTTCACCTTGTCATAATTTACCCCTGGTTTTCTACAGAGTTTTCTGTGCACATGCCCCCCCCCACTCCTTACCTCGCTGGCCATCACCCCAACTGAAGAAGCCCCCCATTGCTATATCCGAAGCAGATGCAGGGTGCCTGGCCCCTGTTTCCACTTTAGATGTGGCAATGGGAGGGGGGTGTCCTTCAATTGAGGTGATTGCTGGCAAGGTGAGGAGTGTTCGCCTGTCTCAGTCCTGGGTCAGTGTGGGGATGGATGAGTGTGAACACCCACTCATCCCCACGCTGACCCAGGGAGCAGTACACATGTGCATTGGGGCCAGAGAAGCATGGGCTTTCCCCACACTTTTCTGGCCTGTCTGCTCAGGCCCTCTGTCAGATAACTCTGATGCCACAACAAACCACAAATCCTAGGATTTTATAGGATGGAGCCATACCAGTTAAAGCAGTCTCAAACTGTATTAATACTGCAATATGGCAGCAACCCCAGTCTCAGGACTTGTTCCTAATACAGGAAGGGCTCTGCTACACTGACTTAGTAGGGCACATTCTAAAGTTTCTCTTAATAAGTTGCTCTTTTTGAAGTCAGTTGTGAAGAATCTTCTTCTGTCACTTTCAGTTGGACTAAAGTATGACTTATTCTGGAATTCATTCTCTTTACTCTAGAAAATGGAATGTAGGAATTTGGTATGCTGATGAAACTTAATGATTTATTTATTCACATATTTATGTCTCATGCTTTGAAGTAAAATGTTTAAAGCTGCTGAGAGGTGCTGGGTGTTTGTTTGTTTTGTTTTGTTTTTAAGTGGAGCCATTCTCATATTTCTGTGATAATTACCTTTCAGTTGTGGTGCTAAAATCATTAAGCGTGTGAATGATTGTTTTTTACACGAAAATTGTCTCACTCTGGCTGCTGCCACACTGCAGAATTAATGCAGTTCGATGCTACTTTAACTGTCATGGTTCTATCCTGTGGAATCCTGGGATATGTAGTTTGCTGTGAAACCAGAGCTCTCTGACAGAGAAGGCTAAAGGGCGGTACACATAGCCTGCAAAAGGCAGGGTGGATCTGCCTCTTGTTGCTGCGCAGCGGTACCGCAGCAACGAAATTGCACAGTACTGCTGCGCAGCAAAAAAAGGAGCGTGTGGAAGCAGCTCCTCTTTGCTGCACAGCCACACCGCCACAAAGTGCTGTAAGACAGTGCGGTGATGTCACAGCTGTGCAGTGCCATTTGGATGCTGCATAGCTGCAACATCATCGTTAGACATGCCATGTGCGCAGCACTGTGTAACGATGACGTCCCCCCCAAACGTACTAAGGATAAGGAGCATGTGGTTGGTGCACACTCCTTAACCCTAGTAATGCCACTGCCACAGCACAAAGTGCCTGTCTGTCTTGGGCCTAAATATCTCACAAAACCACAAACCCAGAATTCCATAGCACTGAGCCATGGGGGGTGGGGTGCAGAGCGTGCAGACCGTGCCAGGTGACACCCAGCAGGGAGGATGGACACCTGGTTTAGCCTTCCTCCTCCTTCAGGGTAGGAGGGGCACACCACACCTGCTCCTTTTCAGGCTGCTCTGTCCAGGGCTTCCTCTCCAGGGAGAAAGACCAAGATGGAGGAAGAAGGCCAGTGTGCTGCTGTTGCTACCCCCAGCTATCTTCGGAATCCACACTGGACATGGAAGTCAGACTCCCTCCCCCTCATGCTTTCTGAATCCATGCTGGACTTGAAAGGCAGATGGTGGTGGTGGTGGCACATTGGCCCTCCTCTTTCATCATGAGCTTTGTCCCTGGAGAGGAAGCCCTGAATGGAGCAGCATGCAAGGGCACACGTGTGCCCCTCCCTCCTAGCAGCACACTTGGTGGGGAGAAGGGAGTCTGCCTCCCAGTCTTGCATTGACTCAGAAGGCATGGGGGAAGGCTGCCATTTGGCCCCATCTTCATAAGCCCCACCCCCATAAGCTCCACCTCCACACCGAGTGACACCCGGGCTGGGGATGCCACTGGAGCCATGGCAATTAAAGCAATGTCAAACTGCATTGATTCTTTTGTGTAGATGCAGCCTATGGTTAATGCCATAGAATACAAATACAAGGATTTATGATAGAGAGGCGCGGAGAAGAAAGAAGGTCTTGGTGATTCCTCAAATGAGAAATTCTTTAGCACTGTTTCAGTTAATTATTCATGCAAGCCAGATTTCCATAACCACTTATACACTATTTTTTAAAAGGCCAGTATTACTAATTGTTAATGGAGCAATGTTAATAACTCTTATTGTGGCTGCAACAATGGTGCTGAAAATTATGTGCATTCCATTCTTCTATGCACATTTTAAAAGAGGATTCTTTTAGGCATTGATGGGACAGCTTTGGTTTTCAAATGTACCATGGCAAACGCTTGCATAAGTAGCTAGGTAAACAGCTGTATTTTAATTTTGGGAATTCATTTCTTCGTCCTGATTTAAAAATATATATGCAGATATATATGAAGAGTACATGTGAACTCTTTCTTTATATTTAATATATTTAATATAATCTTTCAAAAAAAATAAAAATAGAAGCCCACTATAGGAATTATTCCTCCCTGACCCATCCCCTGCCTTTTCACTACTCATTTTCTCAGGCTGGTAAGCCTTTTAAAAGGTCACGCTGATTCAGCTAACTCTCTCAATGACATTATAAGATCCACATGTCTCTTCTGTTTACACTGGAAATGGGTATCAGTAATAGGCATGCTCTAATTACAAACAGTCATTGTCACTGGTTTAGTATATATTTATGTGTGAAGAAAATCCTGGCCTTTGGAGAGGTTAGAAACATACATAAGCAAAGCCAGAAGTAGACATCCAACAAAAGAGAGGTATCACGTTCCTGGAAGATAGCATTAGGGGCAAAGGGGTGGGAAAGTGTGCAATTTCAGCAGAAAAATACCAGGCAGATAAGCATGATACTTGTCTGCTGGTACTTTATCCTCACTTTACCCTTCCCGCATCTACAGCTTTTCTCCAATACAGCCTCCCCTCTCAGCCATGTCCAACTTCAATCAGTCAGCTATATTTGCCATTTTGTTGTAAACATGGTTAGGACAAGGACCAACGTGGTAAAAGTTAGGAATATGGCAGAGGCAGGGAAGGCATGGGAAAGCAATAGTTCAGAGACTCCAATGATTTGTCTGTGCAAACTGTCAACCTTCCTGCAGTCTCTCATTGCAGTCTCTTTATGGTGAGCTTGGTTCCCAGAACCATGTCTGATACTTTATGGTTCTTAGAACCATGTCTGATGCTACTTTTGCTTTTGATGGAGAGAAGAAATGGTAGACTCAAAAGAAAAGGATGAAAATAGAGAGAATATAACTTCAGGAGGATGGGGATTAAGTCCTATCTACACAGGGCAAACACCTTCTGAAATTGATAATATACAAATGTCCAAAGATGGCAAATGTACATGAAAGACATTTGGTGTGTAGGAGTGTTACTTTAGCTAGTCGAATGCTCAAAAACATCCTGAAATTAGTTTTCCACCTACAAGGAAAAAAAATGACACCAATGTATTTCTTCCCATAGGAAAAAAAAGCAGCTGGGCAGTGAGCGAAGTAGAAAAATAATTAAAGGGATATAGTAGTACTTTTCCTACTTTTCCTCAGCTAAAACTTTGGGCCTTTGGAAGCTGCTTTTATTTTAAAAAGAAAAGAAAAGAAAGATGCATGACAACTTACATATACTTTTCTGTCTTTAAACTATAATCTTATACATATTGATTTGACTTTAAGTTCCACCAAACAATATTAGCAAGCTAAAGTGTGAGAAAATGACTTGAAGGTTTGGCTGCTAATTTTCAACTCACATTGCTTCAAAACCCAAAACAATGTATTTTTTTTCACAATGGCTCAGAGAACACAACATTATAAATATTAGAAGATATTCTGTGCATTGTAGAAAATATTGTAATCATTTATACATCTTTTGGCAAAGGGCTAGAGATAAACATTCACAGTTTGTTTCTTGTTAGCCAAGGAGTCCTGTCACTCAGTCCTTCAATGTTTCTGAAGCTGTCCATCTAGTGAACATATTGCCAACTACATGTTCTTGTTATCTGCCAGAATACACTTCCAGCTACATGGTATTACAGAAAGCAACCTTGATTTTCAGAAATAAACCCAGCATTCTGTTCTGTAGGCTGCTGTCATCTAGAGCTCTGAAGAACTGATCCACCTGCCTGGAGAATAGCTGTAGTTTTATAGCCAGGGGTATACAATGTGAACAGAGAAATCCCAGTGTTCAGATCTTGCATCAACTACAGTCACACATGCAGGAGTAAAAGGAAACCAGAGGTGAGCTATCTAATTCCTTAAATTAGATGGTATGAATATCCTCTCACATACAAATGATCACATTTTGTCCAAACTCTCCAATTGTCCCCATTTGGCAGGGGCAGTCCCAATTAGTCCTCAATTTACACACTTTTTAGCTGCATATAAAATATACTTGTCTTTCTTTCCTCCTCCCATATTCTCCTTTGTCCTCAGCATAATTTAGTTAACAACCTGCAAAGTGCAAAGGTAGTATACTCTCAACTCAGCAGGAGGGAGCAGAGAGCTGGGGCAGAATCTTGAACTTCCCTGTAGATTCGGGTAAAAACCAAACTGCTGCAGCTTCTGGCATATCTGTTCTTCCTTATTAATAACATTTGACATTCTGATGTTGCTTAACCACATATGTTTCAGTTTTCATCTTTGAAAAGTTGGGAAGTATGATTATCTCCAGGTTCCCCCCCCCCCATTCAGTTATAACCTACAAACCAACTCCCACAAAGAATTCAGGAAAGTCCATCTTGTCAAACTGGAGTAATGGATCGTGCACTCTGAACATATTTGCTTTTTCACATAAAATCACCATATGCTTTATAGATTGTGGCAAGATATTTGACTGCATAGATCACAAAAAGCTATATATGGGTCTAAATATCCTAGTTTTATTTGTTGTTCTTGTTAACTCCCCTCGAGTCAGCCCTGACCCATGGTGACCCTGTGGATGAGACATCTCTAAGTCCCCTATCCTCTATTTATCTGCTTAAATTTTGCAGATTCATGCCTGTGGCTTCCCTATTTGAGTCTAGCCATTTGGTGTGTGGTTCAAAGGCCCATTTATTTGTCTTTTTGGCTGTCGCCAGTATAGCACTCATCTCCAGTAACACTTCTCAAATGAGTTGATTTTTTTTTCTTATCTGCTTTTTCACTGTCCAGCTCCCACATCCATCCATGATGATTGGGAATACAATGGCTTTGACTATTCTGACTTTAATGTTCAGCTGTATGTCTTTATACTTTAGGATCTTATTGGATTCTTTCATATCTGCCCTTCCCATTCTTAGCACTCTTCTGATTTCATGATTGCAGTCACCATTCTGGTCAATGTTTGCTCCTAGATATGGGAACTCTTAAGTTTTCAATTTCCTCATTGTATAGGTTGAATTTTTCTTGGGATTATTATTTTTCTTTTCTTTTTGTTCAGCATTAAGCCTGTCTTTGCATTTTCATCTTTGATCTTCTTTAGTATTGTTCCAAGTCTGTGGTGTTTTCCGCTAGTAGTGTTATCCACACATCTAAGATTATTGATGTCCCTTCCTGTTATTGCCACTCCTCCTTAAAATTAAATCTCATCAATATCGCACAATAACGGGTTGATTTTCACATGATGCCGCCATTATCGCACCATTATCCCATTAATAAAGCAGCAAAATCATGCCACTTTTTATTCCTGGGGTTTTCCTATGAATAAAAAGCAGCATGATTTTGCCACTTTATTCATAGGATAATGGCAGAATAATGGTAACTTCACATTATGTCATATGAACATCAACATGTTATTGCATGATATTGAAGGGATTTAATGCCAATTTAATGATACTTGGATTCCATGTAATAAAGTCCATAAAAAGAAGCTAAAAGTGGCTAATAATAATAATAATAATATACAGATTTAAAATTTTTGAGTAGAACAAAACAGTGGAAAGAAATTAAAAATACAATTAAAATATAAATGCAAAAGGCATAGTCAGCAATTAATGTATTATATGTTTTTGAACAGAGCACCAATTCACTTGCTGAGGTCCTGGCTGTGGTTTTTTTAGGAAATTATTTTGCCTCTTGGTTGCTCTTAGTTCAAAATCTAGGTTATCAGTTACTTGGGGTACGTATCTGTCTTGTTTGCTTTGTCATAGTGGTTATATAAATAGCCTGCCTGAAAGCAACCCAATGGATAAGTAAATTTAGGAGGAAAAAATGATCAGGAATATCAGCTTTAGGTGTTCATAAGACAAAGAAATGTAACAAGAAACAACAAAGTCTATTTAAAACCTTCTCCTTGACTACCATGGAAATATAACTAGGAAGAACCAGAAAGAAAAAGAATATAGAGCTCCATTTTAGAGTCTCAATAACCCTTTGCAGCTACATATAGAAGTCCACAGTGTTGCCGCAGACTTGTGACTAATGCTGAGCCAAAGTTATTATCCTCGAGGAAACAAATGCAAGTCACAA
This sequence comes from Sceloporus undulatus, assembly GCF_019175285.1. Classification (NCBI taxonomy): domain Eukaryota; kingdom Metazoa; phylum Chordata; class Lepidosauria; order Squamata; family Phrynosomatidae; genus Sceloporus; species Sceloporus undulatus. Next base: position 161,625,891 of record NC_056524.1, read on the forward strand.
TACGAGAACTACAGGCTGTGAAACACTTTCCCTAAAGGGCAAAATAAATGTGTCTCTTGTTTGCCATAATCATAAACTGGCAGGCACAATGATCAGCACCATTTTGTTCTCCTCATACAGCAAGGCAATGCAAAGGATGGGAATGCTGCTTGAGCACTCCTGTGTCTTTCACTATTGTATTACAGATTCACAATACTGGAAGATGGGGAAGATAGGGAGAGTTATGCATTTGCCCAGGCAACAGGGTGATTTTTCCAAATTTTCTAGCAGCATTTGCAGATGGATAAAAAGGAACCATCTCCATTTGACTATGGTAAATGGAAAACTCTCCCAGTATGTCCACACAGTCCTTGAGCAATGAAATGTCTGTGTCACGAGTAATCTCTAGCTTTCTCCTAAGTAGTAGTGAAAGAGGCCCAGATTTGGACTCTGCTGCAAATTTAAAAACCTTATCTCATCTCTGCTTTGGCTCAGCAGAGATTTTGAGGTCTGCAGCTCTAGGATTCTATGAATCTGTGTTCTGGTACTGAAATGGTGCTACCTGTGTTTTCAGCTATAGTTACTTGTGCTATTGCAGAAACTCAAGAAAGGGCCACTTGCAAATCATATAGGACCTATGTGGACATACATTATCAAGGAAGCTCTCATCTCTTCATTGCCATTGCTAAAAAGCCACTTGGTAGCTCCACACACTTCTACATTTGACTATATTAAAGCTACTAAGCGTTGAAACTGAGCAAGAGTATCTTCTAGTATGTTTTTCAGATCCTGTAAATGGATAATATTCAAGGACTCTAAATTGAAAATATTAGGGTTATGTGTTCCTTGTCTGGCACATTTTTCACTAAAATGGTAAAATGTCCTATTAAGGGAAAAGCATCACCAGTCTTGCTCAACTGGGAAATATATATTGCAAACCCTTCCCAGAACACAGGTTGCATTTAATCAGCCTCGTTTCCTGTGGGTGCGGGAATAGTGCAAAAGTTTAGAATATTTTAAAGTTTTACTGGAAAAGCAAACTTGGGTTGAATGCTTGTGAAGGCAAATAATGAATAAATATGTCTCATCTACCACAAAGAGTATGCAAATAGCCCAGAATTTTTGCATAGAAAGGAATAATCAAAAGGAAACCTTTTGGAGATCAAAGCTTCTCTTAGATAATTCCACTATGCTATTCTTGAACTGCAAGCTGTACCTAGAAAAAAAATATGAAGGGGGTCAGGAAGAGGTGTTCAAGACATTACTAACTATTATGTGCTTTTGAAGCAGGTAGACATTTTTTAAAAATGACAATATAGTGCTGATGAGCCACAGGTTCCTTAAGGACAGTCAATATATATATATATGCGCAAAAGATTTCTATCATAAATCCTATTAAGGACAATGCAGTATTTGGAGAAATGACAAAATAAAGAGACCACTGATTAATTATTTGGCAAAAGGCCACACTTCCATGTAGACCAATTCTGTTGGACTCTGATATGTATGCTGAATTCCTTGCAAGCAGAGAATATCTTGTTATTTTCATGTAAAAGACAGCAAGGAGGATTTGCATCAATGTTAGCAAACATTAGAATGTGATGCAGCATATACTGTATATGGTAGGGGGGCTGTGGAATTGAGACTCATTTTAAGTACATAATAATTCAAATAAAATTAAGTTGTTACATTTTCTGCTGCTCATAGATACAGGAGAAAATCTACTGAAACGATCAAAAATAGCTCCTCTAAAAATTCTTGATTAAGAAAACCTTAATAGAATGCCCATACAATTGCTCAGGAATAAAAATCACTTCATTAAATACTTGGAATCATATAAATTACACCAACTGGCCAATTTGCATAATGATCAAAATTTGCATTTTGCACGGTGGGATAATAATGGGTTTAGGAGAATAATTGTTCACAAACTTTTGCTTGTGTGATCTTCAATAATGTTGTGGAGAGAGTGTGATCGATGCCTGCTACACTTATCTTCATTTTCTTTTCCTCTTTAATCTAATCATGTCACTTGCAATGTATAGTTAGTTTCATCTGTAATTCCATTCAGCTCATGCATCAAGGGTTTTCTTTTTTAAAAAAGGAAAAACATAGTATTCCTGAGAAATATCATACATTCCAAATGTCTCATACACTTTTTTTTTTACTTGCGACAAGGTCCATAAGATTAGCCATAAATCACTTCAGAGTCATGTTTTAGTCCAGAGGAATCCAAAGTCTAAAGGTATAGCCACCCCAGATCATCCAAGCTTATGTAACTTTTCAAAGACTAATAGATTTATAAAGGTGTAAATTTCATGGGCTACAGTCATCTCCATAGATGCATCTCATGAAGAGAACTCTAATCCATGAAATGTATGACACAATAAATCCACAGATTATTTATATAGTTTTAAAGCAGGTAATGAAGGTATTAGAATAGCTAAGGGTTTCCCATACTTTGGCTTAGCCATTAATCAGAATGGAGACTGCAGTCAAGAGGTCAGACTCAGAAGGAGGTTAGGACTTGGAAGGACAGCTGTGAAGGAACTGGACAAGATTCTGAAATGTAAAGATATAAAATTGCATACCAAAGTGAGGCTTGTCCTTGTCATCGTATCTCCAATTTCTATGTATGGTTATGAAAGCTGGAGTGTGAAGAAAGCTGATGGGAAGAGAAAGAACTCATTTGAAATGTGGTGCTGGAGAAGAATTCTGTCGATATCCTGGATTGCAAAAATAAAAATAACAATAATAAAAAGTGGACCCTGGAGCAAACCAAGCCTGAACTCTCCCTAGAAGACAAGATAACTAAAGAGAGTCTGTCGTACTTTGGCCACATCATAAGAAGACATGCCTCACTACAAAAGATAATGATGCTTGCCAAGATAGAGGTGGTAGGAAATGAGTGAGACTGCATTCCAGATGGGTAGACTCGATCAAGGGAAGCCATGGCCCTGAATCTTCAAGACATGAGCAGGGCTAATGATGATAGGATGACTTGTAGTACTCTCATTCTTAGGGTCACCATATGTCGAAGACAACTTGATGGCAAATTTTCTTGCAACTTTTGATTCTGCTCTGTTTTCTACTTTTGCATTCCAGTTGCCTATGGCTAACAAGTCCTGTTTGGGCATGTGATCAATTTCCTCCTGGAATCCAGCACATAATCTTTCAGTTTCAAAAAACTGAATCTCCCATGCAACCTGGGAGTGTCATCTTCTTGTTTCATTTTGCATTGTCTGATCATGGCAAAATACATTCAAAGGAGATTACGATGATTTCTTTTGTACAGTGCTATCAAGTATTAGTTATGGTGCCACTGTCATTGTCTCTAAGAAATCTTGCATCAGTGTTATCCCCCCCCCACACACACACACACATACACAAACACTACTGCTGCTGCCCAAAAGTTGTATGGCACATTTAGTCTGGTTCCTCAGCAAAAGCCTTTCTGATATGAGAGACCATACTAGCAGCACTACTGTTGTCAGCATAGCGTCTTGCCTCACAGAAGTGAGTATGGAAAGGTAGTATCTTTGATGGGAGGGATTGGGCTAATTTAATTTATATCAGAAGGCTGATATGGAACCTTGAAGAATAATAGATTTATTATAACATGCGCATTCATGAATACAACTCACTTCTTACTATACATGGTCTATAATCGTAAAATCTTGGTAAATGCTCAAGGTACTCATGGAGATCAGAGCTAGAACAGATACAAAAAATAGCATTTACATTGGTAACATTGACTATTAACATAATAAATGCATTAGCACTGAACAACTGTGCATCAGTGATTATTATTTTATATTATTTTAATATTTAATTTATATAACAGCTTTGCCTCAATATGGAACCTAAGGTGGCTCATAATAGGCTGCATTGGGCCTGTCTTAATATGTAATAAGCTACCTTAGGCTACCAAACCGGATGACAGGCATGCGTGTCTTTACCACAATAATATTATGAAAGGTAGCATTTTATTATTTTCTATATAAATTAAATTTTCCTTGATGGAGAAGGCAGAGAGTACATTGTTAGAGAAAAAAATAAACCTGTTTTCCACTGAGACTCAAGCCCATATCTATTTTCTTAGTATTTTGTACTCATGTGCATTGTTTTGATCCTTGGTTTTTGGCGTTACAATAATTTTGAGATAGACTAGGGATACAATTGTTCACTTTTTTTTCTTGAATGTAGCAATGAGTAACTTCATCCATTTTCTTCTGGTGACAAGAAAAAGTTTTCAAAAACCACACAGTTTTCAAAGGTTGTTCACATTTTGGGACTATTCTGTGCAAAACTGACACGTGGGGATTTTGTGCAAAACCAGTGATTTCTGTGCAAGAAACAGCATTGTCTGTGTGGCAAATAATATTTCAGCATAAAACAAATCCTGAATTACAGTTTATTATTCTTCTCAGAAAACAACATAAAATGTTGTTTTCCTTGGATAAATTAATATTTCAGCATTGACATATTGTTTTCCATGCAGAAAATGCTGTGTCCTGTTCAGAAAATGCTTTTTTCTGCATAAAACAACCATATGTGAATTTTATGCACAACGAGTTCTGAATTGCAAAGATTCTCCTCATTCCAAGATTCTTATCTGGGTTTCACCACACATGAAAACATTTTTTAACCATTTTGTTTGAATATTTTTCAATATTTTTACATCCCTAAGAGAGTTAGAAACTTATTTTTGTGTGTAGAATAATTTTGTTGAACAACTGAAGAAAAGATTTGGAAGAATGCACTTAACATTTATTATGTGAAACTCAGTTGTTTGTTCCATTACCTTAATATACTGAAAGCCTATAATTGTAAGAACATCCTATCTCCTTCATCCTTTCTGTAAACTTGACAACACGAAAGATAAAAGGGTAGCTTGGTCCTCACTCTTTGATATTGAAGGGCACAGGGAATGTAAGCCTGCTGATTGTAATGGGTCAGAATGCCAGCCTTATATAAAAGAGCATTTTAAAAGTTCTTCTCTTTGTCTCGGTCATCAATTTGTAGTCAATTGTGGTTGCATTCAGCCTGTATTTCAAATACTTGAAATGTCATTCTTAGAAGTACTGCGGACTTCTTTATAAATGCTTATTTCATCAAATACTCTAGTTCAGAATGGTAGTGAAATTTCGATGTGGGTGGCATCAGTATGTGTCTTTACAAAGCAGGAAAACCTGAATTGAAGCTTTCTTCTATATCAGGGCAAGCAAAGAATATCCTCCCCATGTTTCTAGACTGCATTAACAATTTCAAAACTTAGAAAAAGTTACATAGCAAGACTGTTTTCTGAATTCCTCAGGCAGTGTGGTTATGCTGACTGAAGTAGTTTGGGCAAAAAGTACCTTTTCTATGCTCTGATATAATATAGACATCTGAATCAGGAGGAAATTCAAAACTGCAGCCCAATTATTTCTGTATTTTCTTACAGGTAAGTCCTACCATTCAACAAGTCTCACATCCAAGAAAGTATATCAAAGCCTCTCTTCAGATGTTTAAGAGAGCTTTTTACCAATGGCAAGTAGGAGTTGTGCTGTTGTGGTTTGAGATAACATAGGATTTTTCCTCTTCAGCACCCATACGTTTAGTCCATTCAGTTGACTGAGGTGATGATGGTATATCCAGAAGGTAATGAGAGTGGCAGCTGAATATTATTTTAACATTGACAATTGGCCAGCTTATTCTATCACACTGGAGGAGAGCTGGACAGTTTAGGGGATGGAAGCCAGGACACAGGATACATAGCTATGTCCCTCAACACCACACATCCATTCCCCAGCATCCATTGATTGAGGTGACGACTGCCTAATTGTAGGACTGACTAGTTTTTCAGTAGGTCATTCATTCAGTACTAAGCATATTACAACAATGTTATTGTTGTTCTTAGCTGCCTTTGTGACAACTTTGACCCATGGTGACCTCATCAATGAGTGACCTCCAAGTTACCCATCCTCAGCATCCCTTCTCAGGTCCTGCAAACTCATAACTGTTTCTTCCTTAGTTGAGCCTATTCTTCTAGAGTACAGTGTTCCTCTCTTCCTAGAGTACAGTCTTCCTACTACTCTCCACCTTACCAAGCACTATTTGCTTTTCTTATGATTTCTGTATCCTCATTATATGGCCAAGGTTATGACGACCTCAGTTTAATTATCCTGGCTTCTAGGGAGAATACCAGTTTGATTTGCTGTAGGATCCATTTAGTTGTCTTTTCAGCAGTTCATGATATCCACAGAATTCTCCAGTACATCATCTCAAATGAGTTGATTTTCTTCCTATCAGCTTTCTTCACTATCCATCTTTCACAATCATACACAGAGATGGAAAATACTATTGTTTTTACCACCCTAACTTTAATGTTCAGTTATATTTCTTTACATTTCAGATTCTTCTCTGGTTCCTTCATGGCTAACGTCCCAAGTCCTGCTCTTCTGATTTCATGATTGCAGATTCCACTTTGATTAACAAATGCGCAGAGTATGAAAAATCTTGAACTATTTGGATGTCTTAATCATCTAATTTAAAGTTATCTAAATCCTCTGTAGTGGCCTTTACTCTGTAATGGCCTTTACTCTGTTCTCATCCTTCTTGATTTGTCTGCAGCCTTTGACACTGTTGATCACTGTCTCCTAATGGACATACTCTCTGACCTTGGGTTCTCAGACTCTGTTCTCGACTGGTTTAGATCTTACTTGTCTGGCAGATCTTTTGCAGTAGTTGCAGGGGGTCAGACTTCTTCTCCTGTTCCCTTATCTGTTGGAGTTCCCCAGGGCTCTGTTCTGGGTCCCCTTCTGTTTTCTCTCTACACACTGTCCTTAGGTAAACTCATCAGCTCTTTTGGCTTTTCCTACCATCTGTATGCCGATGACACCCAGCTGTATCTTTCCACCCCTGACCTTTCTCCAAGGCTTGAACAGCAAGTTTCGTCTTGCCTGACAGTTGTCTCGCAGTGGATGCGCCATCAGCGTTTGAAGCTCAACATGTCCAAGATGGAGCTTCTTCTCTTTCCTCCTAAGCCCACCCTTCAAAACTCCTTTTCTGTCTCTGTGAACAACATTTCTATTCAACCAGTCCAGCAAGCCCGCAGTCTTGGTTTTATCTTTGACTCTTCTCTGTCGTGTATCCCTCAGATCCAGACCACAGCCAAGGCTTATAGATTCTTCTTGTACAATATTGCCAAAATCCGACCATATCTCTCTGCCTCTACTGCCAAGATCCTGGTCCATGCCCTAGTGGTCTCTCAATTTGATTGCTGTAAGGTCCTCCTGGCTGGGCTTTCTCATTCTCACCTCCATCCTTTAGTCTCTGTTCAGCATTCAGCTGCACGCATTATCACTTCCACCCACCGCGCTGACCACATCTCTCCTGTGTTGGCATCACTTCACTGGCTCCCCCTCCCTTTCCGTATTCAGTACAAGCTCCTGCTGTCGACGTTTAAAGTCCTCCATGGACTGGCTCCTCCTTACTTATCAGACCTTCTTTCTCCTCACCTTCCCACCAGGGCCCTCCATTCTGGTAGTCAAGGGTTCCTGTCTCAGCCCAGGATTTCCTCTGCCCCATCCCGGATTCGCCCCTTTTCACTTGCTGCCCCTCACTCCTGGAACCTTCTTCCCCCACAAAGCAAGAGCCATCACTTCATTAACTAGCTTCAAAACGGAGTTGAAAACCATCCTGTTCAGAGAAGCCTTCCCAGGCATTGCATAATTGTCGCTTACTATCTGATGTTCTTTTGTTGCCGGTTTATTGAACCATTTCATGTATTGCTATGTATTTTATATGTATTATCCTACTTGAGAGTATGTATTTTCCCTGGATGAAGATTAACCTTCTATTTTGAAGCCAAACCCTCCCTCCAGTCCATCTGCCTTGGTCCAGGCCTCAGAGGTTGAGAGGAACTACTAGACCTTTTACCCTTTCCCTCCACCACTCCCTTCTCCTTCTGTGTCATGTCTTTTTAGATTGTAAGTCCGAGGGCAGGGAACCATCTAATTAAAAAGATTGTATGTACAGCGCTGTGTAAATTTACAGCGCTTCATAAATAAAGGTTAATAATAATAATAATAGTCATAATGCTTTTTGTTTTTTTTAATATTCAGCTGTAGATTTGGCTTTTCACTTTCTTCCTTCACTTTCTTCAATAATCATCCTGAATCTTTGGTTTTTGTGTTATTATAGTAGGCCCTTCTTATACACTGATTTTTTTATACATGGATTCAAGCATCTACGGTTTGAAAATGTTCAAAAAAAGTATAAATTTCAAATATCAAACCTTGATTTCCCATTTTTTTTTATAACTGACACAATTTTGCTATGTCATTATATTTAATGGGACTTGAGCATCCACGGATTTTGTTATACACAGGGGATCTTGGAACCAATCCTCAATGTATACCAAGGGTCCACTGTAGTATGGTGTTGAAGAGCTAGTGTAGTATAATGATTTAAATGTTGGATTAGGACTCTGGAGATCAGGTTTTGATTCATTGCTCAGCTATGGAAAGCCACTGAATGAACTGCCCCAGGGGTTGAAGCTCAGCCAGGTCCTAGCTCTGTGGGGATTCCTCCTGAGGCTCAGCAGCCTAGTGGTGACTCTGGGGAAGAACCAAGCCAGGAGGTTCCTTCCTTTAGGCAGAGAAGAGCTGAGAGTTCTTGGGTGCATCGATCCAGGAGGCTTGCAGAGAGGCAAGCTGCTGATAAGCCACAGCTGGCACAAGGGAGGGCGTCTTACATTTAAGCAGCTGGGGAACGCTGACCCTTTGCCAGCAATTATTGCAGAATCCTTGGTGATTGCTGTCAGCACTGGCTTTTTGTTTCCTGAACCCTTGTTTGTCTTGGACCTACGAACTGGACTCTTGCTACCTTCTGGCTGCCCTGACCTTGGACTGAACTGACTTCTGTGAACTCTGGTATCCTGACCTTGGCTTTGTTTGTGGCTTGCTTCTCTCGGACTAACAGAAAGGTCTGTAGACTTGTCTCCCAGCTCCTTTCTTGCTGAGCCATCACTATCAGTGTTGGTTTGTGTGTGTGCTGGCCACAATCCAGGACAGCCTTTGCCAAGTGAAATCCATTCTGTTACTCCATATTCTAACCTGATAGTAGCCTCTTGTCCTAAGTACAATCAAATGTTGTGGGAGCCCCATTTCTCTAAGAGTCATCCATAAGTTTTTGGTGATCTATACAATCAAAGGCGTTGCTATAGTCTATAAAGCACAAGTTAATTTTCTTTTGAAATTCTGTGGTACATTCCATTATCCAGCATATGTTTGCAATATGATCCCTAGTGCCTCTTCCTTTCCTGAACCCAGGATCTGAAATTTTGCTTTCATATGCAACTAATTAGAACTATGCATCAACTATACATAAAAATAACACAAAACCATTTCATTGTGGTTTTCTTTACATTAAGGAAAGGCTGTTGGTCTCAATAATAATAATAATAATAATAATAATAATAATAATAATAATAATAATATTTTTATTTGTATACCGCTTTTCCTCCAGATCAAAGCGGTTCACAACATACAAGCGACATGTCACAAAGCAATACAATACATCAACAACATCAGCGATCTCATACAATTAAACAAAAATCCTCTCTCCCCCTCAAGATGGTGGTCGGAAGGAGGGCTCTTTTCTTCTTCCAGGCAAGCCCTGTTGTTGCTGACCTGCCTCTCTCCCCCTCAAGATGGTGGTCGGAAGGAGGGCTCTTTTTCTTCTCAGGCAATGGCTCAATGCTGTGGAATTCTGGGTTTTGTAGTTTTGTAAGGTATTTAGCATTCTGTGTCAGAGAGCTCTGGTGTCACAGCAAACTACAAATCTCATGATTCCATAGGGTGGAGCCATGACAATTAAAGTGGTGTCAAACTGTATTAATTCTGCACCGACAGAGGCATTTGTTTCAGTATTTTGACATGTATCATTGAGGTACACAGGCACAACTGTTGTTACAGTAGCAAGCTCTTCAGTCTTTCCAGGACCATAGGACTTGAAAGAATGACTAATAAAGGCCTATTTGCTGTATTCATTGCTCAGCCTCTGGCCTGTTCTTTGCTTATCCTCCTGCCTATAGACTTCTGGTTCTTGTTTGCTTGGCATGGTACCTTATAAGCAGTCCATATTCTGTTTTTGCTCTAGTCTTTGAACTTTGAATGTCTGAATGGTGCAATATCTCAACTCTAGCATAAATACATCTTCTGCCCCAGCCCATTTGAACCTCACCTTACCTGTCCAGGACCAGACTTTTGTAGTGAAGATGGATGCAGCATAGTCTGTGGATTGCATTCTGAAATTAAATGTCTGGGCAGCTTTTGGTAAAGTAGAAATGATTAGAATTTTAAAATAAGATATATCTCTTCATTAGTGATTAACTGGCAATCCGTTTTAATTATTCTGTCATATGAAGTTAAACACATTGTCTTCTATAGTAGAATTAATGTGCAACATGAGCAACTACAAAGAATGTTCTTCCTCCCGCACCCCAAGTGCGACAAAAATCAAAAGGAAAGAACTTCAGTTTATTTGGATATCAAAAAGCTTTATGATTTAATACATTAATAGTGAAAAAGTGAAGACAGTTCTTTTAGAGATGTAAGGTTATCCTAACTTCTATTCATAATAAAAGATTATTCATTAAAGACGAGACTGCTTAATAATGTCATACTAGACACTATTCACAAAAGACTGCTATACTCTGAAATGCTACCAATATTCACCTGACTTTCCAAAAGCTGTTATAGGTCTATATCCAGCTTAAGGTGCCTCACATACTCCACCTAAGAAAGTGATAAACTGACCTAAGGGAGCATACATATCCTTGAATAATTGATCTAGAAGTGACCTAAGAGTGATCCAGTCCAACTCCCCCTGGCCATGCAATAACACAAGAATAAACAGCTGAAGAACACTTTAGGGGTAGCTATCTAATATATATTTAAAGATCTCCAAAGGAGGACAGTCCACTGCCTTCTGACCCATTCTATTCTAGTGTCAAACAGCTCTTACAGTAAAGACGTTCTTCATAATATTAAAGTGGTTTGTGTGAGGTCCATTGGTGAGTTCTGACCAAAGCAGTGTAGAGTGGCACTATTACTACTCTCCATCTAGAAGTTCTCTGTATATTTTTGAGAATCAGATAAAAGCACTGCTGTTTAAGAAGCCATATCTGGCATTTTTTTGCAGATTGTTAATAGTTGCTAATGTTTTCCTTGGTTTGGGCTTTTGTCTTTTGTTTTTCTATTGTTTTACAATGCTGGATGCCTTAAATGTCTCTTTTGGGAGGAAATATATAGAAGATATAACGTGTTGTGTAAATATAAGTGGTTCTTCTGAGGATAGCCAGATTGCTCATCAGAAATAAAAATGTTTGTTTATTTGTTTGTTTGTTTGTTTGTTAACTTCCCTCAAGTTAGTCTCGACACATGGTGACCCTGTGGATGAGACATCTCCAAGACTTTCTACTCTCCACTGCGCTGCTTAGTTCTTGCAAATTCATACCCATGACTTTCGTAATGGAGTCCATCAATCTAGCATGCAGCCTTCTCTCTTTCTGCTTCCCTCCATCTTTCCTAGTATTATTATTATTTTTTTCAATGAGTTGTGCCTCAGCATGATGTGAAAGCTTCAGTTTAGTCATCCTCACTTCCAGCAACATTTCTGGTTTGATCTGTTCTATGGCCCATTTGTTTGTCTTTTTGGTTGTCCATGGTATCCTTCACACTCTTTTCCAGCACCACATCTGAAATGAATTTATTTTCTTCCTATCTGCTTTCTTAACTGTCCTGCTCTTGCATCCACACATGGTGATGGGGAATACAACAGCTTGGACAATTCTAACTTTAGTGTTTAGTTGTATATCTTTGCATGTTAGGATCTTTTCTAGTTCTTTCATAACTGCCCTTCCCATTCTTCTTCTGATTTCTTGACTGCAGTCACCATTCTGATCAATGTTTGTTTTCAGGTATGAGAACTCTTTTAGTATTTCTATTTCCTCATTGGCTAGTTTGAATCTGTGTAGATTCCCTGTTGTCATTATTTTTATTTTCTTTATGTTAAACAGTAGGCCTGCCTTTGCACTTTCTTCCTTATGCTTCCTTAGTAAGTGTTCCAGGTGATATTTTCTGCTAGTGGTATGATGTCATTTGCATATCTTTGTTAATATTCCTTCCTCCTAATTTCACTCCTCCATTTCCTGTGCCTAATCCTGCTTTTTGTATAATATATTGAGCAAATTGAGCAGATAGTTCCCGATCTTGAATTATGTTATTTTTATTGTCGTAGAGCATCCTGGTCCTTTCAGTTTCCCTTTGATTTCCCAGATCTTGTGGAATAGGCCTCCTGTTCTTCCCCTTTTGTTATTGTCTTCTATTTATCTTCATTGGTCATTGTAGTAGGTTTCTTTATTTTTTGACACTAGTCGTACTGTTGCATTCAGGGTTCTGAATTTGTTCCTGTCTCCCTTTCATTTTGTTTCTCTTCTCTCTGTTACTGATTGTAGTGTTTTATATGTCATCCATGGTTTCTTAAAAGGTATATACTTTAAATCTTATCAAAGTTATCAGTCGTCTAGGCTGCCTTGAAAGGTGAAGTATAAATAAATCAAAATGTTAGGAGATGTCCTTGGCAACTGGAAAAGTAGCTCTTATGCATAATAGACAGAAAAACCTATTTTATAAAGTTTTAAGAAAGGAGTAGCATAATTTTTCATACCTCATCTAAATATGGAGTGTGAACAGTCTTGTTCACATAGGCTTGTTAAGAAATGATTCATCTTTTGTAAAGCACTCTGTTAGGACCTTTATTTTACATGCTCACTGAGTGACAGAAAATAACTTATACACATTTGATTCTCACTGCTTAATCCATCATGAGTAAATGGTGTACTACACTTTGGGTGGTTATCCATGGGTGTAGCTACTACTGTATGTCCATGCCATGGATTGATAGCCATGGGTGTAGCCATGTACATGCCGTAGCTATGGCATGTACATAGCCATGGACTGTACCTGGACAATACATACTCCATGTTTGAGCATTGGATGTGACTCTGGAGACCATTGTTTAAATCCCTACTCAACCTCTGGGTGACCTTGGGCAAATCACACATTTTCAGCCTCAGGAGAAAGCAAAGGCAAACCACATCTGAAGAAATTCACTTTATCATTGCTAGTAGAGTAACAGAATGAAGCAAAAACACATCCTTCTCATGTATGCTGTCATTTTGTAATTAGTGTCACCACAATATCAGTTAACTGGTTATCCTTTCACAAATGCATCTGACTGAAGCTCTACACTTGCCATTCTGTCTCAAGAAGTGAGAAACATCTTCTTAGGTCTATAAATTTTATGCAGACTTGTGAAACAAAAAGTAGCTGCTTTGTTTCCTCATTGCAAGTTGATTCAGTTTTCCATATATGAGTTCAAATTCAGAGTCCAGTTTGGATTGGTTCACGATCTAAATAAAGCCCAGTTATGAACTGGTGAATGGGGCTATAAACAAAACTGGAGAGGTTATGTACAACTCTAGTAGAAATGCTCTGTGGATCAAAGGCCTTCTGTAGATAGAAAGAGCCTTTCCTTCTACAGATGGTAGATTCCTGATCTCAAGTCTAATAGCAGTCCACTTAGAAGTAAAGCTCCCTGAGATCTGTGGGATACATTCTGAGGAAAATCAATATAAGATTGCAGCTTAAGAGCAAAATGGCATGCTATGGCAAAGACATAACATGTACTTTAATATCCCTATCTTTTTTTTAAAAAAATCCCTAAAGTTAAAAAAAAAAAAAAAGAAACACTGATCTGTATTGGCAATATCAGCCCTGTGTGGAGGAGGTTTACATCTTCACCAAATCTAGTTGTTGAGTCAAAATTCACCCACTGTTCACTGTAGGGGCTAAAATAGAAGAGATATAATTGCTCCACTTGCACCAGAGAGGATTTTAAAATAACAATGCTGAGCGTTATAAAGTGTTTATTTGAGTCTGATGAAACACAGATTCTTGCTGAAAAGGTAGCATCTCTTTTAGAGCATCAAAAAGAGAAGAATAACTCAGGCTGCATTTGCACTGCAGAAATAATCTGGCTTGTCACCACTTAACTGCCATGGCTCAGTGCTATGGAATTATGGAAACTGTAGCTCTGCTCCCATGTCACAACAAACTACAGTTTCTAGAGTTCCATAGTATTGAGCCATGGCAGTTAAAGTGGTGTCAAACTGTATTATTTCTGTAGTTTTGTTGCAGCCACAGAGGGGAAATATATCTTCATAGGCGCGCTACAGACAGGCACCCAAGTACGTACTCCGTACGTACTAGGGTTGCCTGCGAGCATCTCTTTTAGATGCTCGCACCCCTAGTATGTACGGAGTATGTACAAAATGGCAGCACCCTGTTCACATGGGCGCCGCCATTTAGATGTAACGGATGCCTAGCGTCTGCACGTCGCAGCGCCCAGGTGACGTCGCGAGTGCGCCAATGGCACACTCCAGCGTCACTGGCACACTGCAAAAAGAAGCCGCTTTTTGCGGCTTCTTTTTCTTGCTGCCGCCAAGCCGTGTGGTATATCCTCTGTGGCTTGCTGGTGGCACAAATGGCACCGCCACCAGACCATCCTTTTAGGATGGTCTGTAGTGTGCCATTGACTAGGTTTAAGCAATAAACAGCCAGTATCTACATGGAATCCACCAGGCACATAGTGCTTGATGAACCTCAAGCCTTTTCAAAGAAACTTGAAATGGTAACGATCATTCCTTCCAACCATCCTGATTCATCACACTTTTCCAGCTACTTTTAAAATGACCCAGTTTCTCTCTTCTCCTCCCACTAGTCCTCAACGTACTTCAGTAGTTGCAAAATGAATTCAAGGTGCAAAGGAAATTTGCATTCAATTAATTCAGCTAGGGGAGAGGAAAAGAGGGGGCAGAATCTGGCCCTTCCCAGTAGGCTTAGTCATAGCTTGTGTATTCTTTCTCATATATACCTTTTGGTATCTTGACCACACTCTGATGTTGCTTGACCACATGTGTCTTGCTTTTCATCTGCAGGTTATGAAAGTTGGAAGGGACTCCATGGGGCATTTAGTTCAATTCCCTATTGCTGCAGGAATCCAGAACTAAAGCATCCCTGACAGATATCCCCCCAACCTCTGTTCAAGGATCAGGTTTATAATACAGGACAGGTAGCAACCCAAGATGTTTATGGTTCAGCCATGCACAACCTGGGGTGGGGTGGGGGGTCATAGAGTGTGTGTGTGTTTAATCTAGTAGCTTTTGAATAATTTAGGATTCTTTTCTTCTGCTGCTTTTGGTTTTCTGCTACTGCTCTTAGTACTAGAATTACCACCACCATCATTTTGTATGCTGTAATTTACATTACATTAATATTTGGTGTCTTACTATTTTGTGAGCCTCCTTGGAAGGGGTACCTGTGTTAGACAACTGATCTCTAATGGTATTCACTCAATAACAGTCATCATAATTGACTTGATACATTTTATTTTCCTCATCATAGCACATTTGAAAGCAGATCATATTATTTGTGTAATCCTTACATTATATAAAAACAAACAAACAAACCAAAAGATTACATGTAGGCTAGAAGTATTAGCCCCAAGATGAAAATGGAGGCTGAGGCAGAGGAACTGTGGTTGACTTAAGGTCAGCTTGTGAAGAATATTCATTAATATTCACATGCTTGATGAAAAAAGGGTGTTGCAACACTTGAGATGTCCCTCTAAGGAAGAGAAGATTAACCAATAAATTATTCACAGGTGTGGATTTAATGGTTTCTGGAAAGTGGGAAAAACATCTACATTTTGTTGTTGTTTCTGCAAAAACTATTTATGGTTTTTCTGAGGAGAAGAAGAAAATGTGCTTGTTCAAAAAATGTGGATTTTGAGCAAAATATGCTGATGTGAAGTAACCACAATGATATATGTGAAGTCGAAGGCTTTCATGGCTGGCATCCATAGTTTTTTGTGGGTTTTTCGGGCTATGTGGCCATGTTCTAGAAGAGTTATTCATGACGTTTCACTGGCATCTGTGGCTGGCATCTTCAGAGAAAATATGCTGATCTTTATGCAAAAACAATGGGGTTATTTTTGCAAAGAACTCACATGCAGGAAAATTACATTTGTTTTCTTTGCAGGTGTTTGCGACTACACGAATGGCTTACATGTTGTACAGAAGATTAAACATTAAATAGTTTGTGAAAACGCAGAAATAAAAAACGCAAATCTTTCTATCACATTTTTCTGCACAAAACACATTCTACACAGGAATCAGTGTAATTTGTGTAAAATCCTAACTTTCTGCCTCAAAATAATGTTTTCTGTGCAAGAAAACCATGTTTTATTTTGTTTTGTTTTTTCATATGAATTTTCCACAGAAGAGTTCTGTAGAAAGACTAAAGCTCAAAAATTGTGCATGGATGATTGTATTCTCACAAAGTGAGAAGAGCATGGTTTTAATTATTAATGTGGGAAGAAAATAATTAGAGATTTTAACCCCCAAAGCCACCTAGTGAGATTAAGATTAGTGTGGGACCTGAACTGGGAATGTTGAAAATTGTAATTTTTAGCCATTTTGCAAGGATGTCACTAGCTCTAGCTGCTAAAACACTGCTGTTAAACCAAAACTTTCATGGGAATGCTTTTCATTTGAAGAGTGCTTCACTTTGCACATAAAACAATATTTTCTGTATGGCAAACAACATTTTCTGTTCATCAAATAAAATAAAATAAAATTCTGCACATAAATATTATTGTGTGTGTGTGTGTGTGTGTGTGCAGAAAATGATGTTTCCTGAACAGAAAATTCTGCAGATAGGGACTTAATCCACATACAAAAATAATAGCACCAGTTATTTTCCAGCAGAATCTGTTTTATGCACAGGAAACATTTTCTTCACTGAAAATAATATTTATGCATATAATTATTTTCTTCACAGAACAATTTTAAAAAACCAAAAAAAAAAAAGTGAACTTTGCACAGAATGAGTCCTCAACTACAAACAGTGGTCAAAAAATGCAAGGTTTTCAAAGACTTTCTTAAAGTGGGAACAAAATTACTAAAGGTATTCGCTTCCTCTGAGAAGAAAGGTGGTGGAGAATTCCTTCTCTATAGGGAGTAAAATTTCCTTGGTGATCATTTGCCCCTAAGCACTTGTTAAAACTAGAAAGTAATATGACTTCTGTTATATGAACTTATCTACAAAAAATGACCTAAAATAGTTAAAACAGTATGTAGCGATCTAGCGGGAATTTTACGGTCTGTTATTCTTATTTCAATATAAAATAAAGAAGAAACAAATATAACAGTGGGGAGATGTGATGGAATTGTGTAGCTCCAGTCCTCAGGAAGTAGCCAACCCATGTTTTAAATGATGTGTTTACTCTCTTAAATGTTGACAAGTAAAGAGATGGAGCGTTTGCACCTGATATCACATGGAACAAAATAAACTATGACAGTGAGAATACGTATACATTGGACCCTTGTTATCCGCTGGGGTTTGGTTCCAAGATCCCCCGTGGATAACAAAATCCGTGAATGCTCAAGTCCCATTAAATATAATGACATAGCAAAATGGTGTCCCTTATAAAAAATGGAAAATCAACCTTTACCAAGCCCCATCCCCACCAGCAAAGTGCCAAATGCCTTCCTGAACTCATGTTAGTCCTTATAACCTGAGTACTGCTAGGAGATACAATTTAAAAGTAAGGAATTATAAATTGTTAGGAATTATAAATTAAATGCAGAGGTTCACAACTAAATGATAAAGTCAATCTAGAACCCCAATTACATTTAGTATGCAGAACACAATTTCTTTACTTTAAGCTTACATACTATATTTAATTTTCTCCACAAACTAGACAGAATTTTACTTTACTCTTTCAGAAATGATTTTCTAACTTCAGTTATTTTGTCCTCTAATGTGTTATTTGTTTACAAATTTGTTGTCAACATAAATGATTACAGAGTACTGACTTCAAAGAGCTTTGCATTTGAAGATAAATGAACAGTAATGGCTCAGTGAGGTAATTAAAGGCAAAAGAAATTCTGGAAGCATCCAACTTAGTCAAAGAACACATTAAAATAAGCAAGCAATAGTAGTGATTGCCAGTGAAGAAGCCATTTGTATGCACATCAAAACTTGCTATGATCTGAAACTGAGCTATCAAAATTTCCTATTCTTGATTTGTACTTTAGCTTTAAACTCGTGTACTGAACATATCTGTTGAAATGGCAAATCATGGACATGGCACTATGCATGAATATAAATATATTCATTTAGACATTCTCTGCATATAAATCTAAGATTGGAGAAGGGTGTAGTGAAACCATTCTGCTGTATCTATCAGCAGTATCCTTTCTGGGATTAGCTTTACATCCTGAATGCCTGCCTGTTGCTCTCATGAATATCATGGCACAGATGTCTAGGAAATATGCAGGGTAGCATGCAGAATATAAGGAGTGGAATCAGAAGATGGTTAGAAATGTAGATTCAGTAAAGGAGTTGTTGCTAATAAAGTACAGTTTTAAGCATTTGGTTTGCTTAGATTGTTTGCAAGCCAACAATCTAAGACACTCATATGACATCATAGTACTAGCAGAAAACCTCACAGACCTGGAACACCTACTAAGGAAGATCATGGACAAAAGAGCAATGGCAGGCCTACTGTTGAACATAACAAAAACAATAATAATGACCTCGCAGAATCTACATAAATCCAACCTAGACAACACAGAAATAGAAATAGTAAAAGAATTCCCATACCTGGGATCAAACATTGATAGGAATATGGACTGCAGCCAGGAAATCAGAAGAAGGTTAAGAATGGGGAGAGCAGCTATGAAAGAACTAGAAAAGATTCTAAAATGCAAAGATATACAACTGAGCACAAAAGTTAGAATCATACAAGCTGTTGTATCTCCCATTACCATGAATGGATGTGAGAGCTGGACAGTTAGGAAAGAAGATAGGAAGAAAATCAATTCATTTGAGATGAGGTGCTGGAAAAGAGTGTTGATCCTGTGGACATCCAAAAGGACAAACAAATTGGTCCTAGAGCAGATCAAGCCAGAAATCTCCCTGGAAGCCAAGATGACAAAAGTGATGCTATTGTACTTTGGACACATCATCAGAAGAGAGGACTCAGAAAAAAACAATAATGCTAGGAAAGATTGAGGTAAGTAGAAAGAGAGGAAGGTTGCATGCTAGATGGATGGACTCTATTAAGGAGGTCACAGGTATGGGTTTGCAGGAATTAAGCAGAGCAGTGGAGGACGGAGAGTCATGGAGATGTCTCATCCATAGGGTCACTATGAGCCAAGATCAACTTGAGGGCAGTTAACAACAACAAGCCTACAAGGCATTTTGAGAAAGATAAGTTCATCAGAAAAATATGGTTGAGAACATAATAAAATAGGGACATAGTGGTTCAGCGGTTAAGATGCTGATGCTAGTGATTGCAAGATTAGCAGGTCAGTAGGCTGAGGCCCAAGTGCCACATGATGGAGTGAGCTCCCACCACTAGTTCCAGCTTCTGACAACCTAGCAGTTCGAAAACATGTGAAAAGTGCAATTAGATAAATAGGTACCACTTTGGTGATCACAGAGCTGTCTTTGACAATGCTGGCTCCTTTGGCTTAATAACAGATTTGAGCACTGCCCACTATAATTGGACACAACTTGACAGCCTTGTCAAAAGAGGAAAACCTTTGTACCTACACATATAACACAATGCATAAAATACAGCTGTGAATAGGCCACGTGAAATGGATTTATATTTATATTAGTGTTTTTAGCTTTTATTTGATAATGTCCTACCTTTTTTTTTTTTTTTAATCTTCTACATTTTGTGGTGCCTTGCCTGCCTTTGAGGTTATGACATTTGGTCACTCTGAGTTCCCCATAGAATGATGCCTCCTTCATCTTTCTCAGAGGACACATTTGGGTTCTAGTCTTGTTTGTACTCATCAGCTGAGTTGACTGTCACAGAGAATAACATTTGAGTAGTTATTTGCAGCAGTGGATTTACATCATCCTTACTATGTGTAGTGTCCTTGAACATTTTGAATGGATTAGCCCCAGCAATGGAAGGGTGGGGTGGGGTGATGAAAAGCTATTATATTCAGTCTGGATGATTTATTGCCTGAGAGTAGCGCCAATTATTTCAGGGTGGATAATTAAATGGGTATGTTGAATGGAAATAGTTCTTCGGAGATTCTCCTTCTTGCACTAGGTTTCCTCAAAGTCTGCTTCGGATTTTTATGGTAATTAATCTCCTGAAATAATTTCCTCTATGTATTTTAATATGGAAAACTGAAATTCCGTCTGGAGGCCTGCAGTGGTTCTTTTGTGCTAAATGTGAAGGGGTTATTAAAGCTTTAAATTTGGTGATCATTGTGATTTGCCCTGTCTTGTTACGGAACCTTTTGGAATGTGTCTGCATTCAAAGGAAAGCAGTATTGTTCCAGAATTAACTAAACACTCCCTGTAGTAAGTTTAAATGTTTCTACGGCTGCATCTACACTGCAGAAATAATCCAGTTTGAAACTACTTTAACTGCCATGGCAAAGTGCTATATAATTCTGGGCCTTATAGTTTGGAGGGGCACCATATCTCTTTGACAGAAAAGACTACATGTCTCACAAAACTACAAATTCCAGAATTCCATAGCACTGAGCCAATGTCAGTAAAAGTGGTGTCAAACTGGATTATTACTGCAGTGCTGATGCAGCCTAAGAGAGAGAGATTTCTCTATACCTAAAAACCTTTCTATAGGGAGCTGAAGACTTCCTGTTCAGTAAACATTTGACGGCTGATCGCTGAGAGAGAGATGTTCATAATGTTCTGTATTGTCTGTATGTGGTCTCCCCTCTTTTTAATAGTTACATTTTCGCTTCTTTTAATCTATTTATAATCTAATTGTATTTTAAACTTTTGTATGATGTATCTTCTTTTTTAAAAAAAGATGTCTTTGATTTAATATTTAAAAGTTGCTTTGAGTTGTAGATTGGGGAAAAGATGGGATATAAATACACTTTTTGGCAGGTCAGTTGAATAAGGTGTTCAACTTTTGTGTAGGGATAGAAAGGATGTTCAAAAATAATACAAAAGGTTTAAAATATTTTTTTCAAGTGTTAGGCAACCTTGGTAAGGACAATTCTGGACTAATAAAAATGTTCAGGACTTGTTCTGTGCAATATGTGCACATTGTGCAAAAGACATCATTCTCTGTACAGGAAACAGAACATTTGGCACATAAAATTAAGAACTTTAAGCAGAATAAATCCCCAACAACAGCATTTTTCTGCACAGGAAATGCTATCCCCTATGCAGAAAGTGTTTCTTGCACAAAAATAGCAATTGTAGGGTTTGTGCAGGATAAGTATCAAATTGCAGTGATGTATTCAAATCTTTTATTCCAAGTCCCAAGTCTCTAGCTTAAAGTCTCAAATTGAGTCTCATGTTCTTGTAAAATATTTTCTAGTGAAGCATCAAATTGAGTCTTAGGTCTGGGAGCCAATTTTAACAGAAAAAAGAAGGTGGTGTACGTTGCTTGGAGGAGAAGAGCAAACATGTTAGGCAATGGGCTGGAGGTGGGGGTTGAAATCAGCTTGGCAGTCGGTTCCCACTTCAAATCAGATGAGCTTCTAAGGCCTGTTACAGACAGCCAAAATAAAGCTGCTTCGAGTCACAGTGGAGGTATGGTGTTTCAATGATGCATGCGTCCTAAGAGTCCAGAAGCCACACCAAAGCCACGCTCCAGTCCTTAGGGCTGAAGCGTGGCATTGGTGCAACTTCTGGACTCTTAGGATGCATGCATCATTGAAACATCATACCTCGACTGTGACTCGAAGCAGCTTTATTTTGGCTGTCTGTAACAGGCCTATATCTTTAGAAAGATCCTTCCACATGAAACTAGTTGCCTGATTCACTTTCTGTTCCTCTCCAAGAAATATGTCTTGGGCTCTGAGGGTGGGTCTGCCTGCCTCTTGAAGAGAATGATACTTGCAAGTTGGAGCTAAAAATATGCAAGTATCAAGTCGAGTCAGTGTGTCATTTATTGCTGAGTTGAGTCTAGCTGAGTCACTGAAGTAACTCGAGTGTAACTTGAATGTGAGTCAGCCGACTTGAGTCTACATCACTGGCAAATAGTCTTGAATTGCAAATAATCTTAGCGAATTCTTGCAGTGGGAAGAAAATTGCCAAAACTTAGTCCTACTTCCTTCAAGAACAAAATTACCATCTTTATTTTGGGAGCATTGCATCTGCACTTTCTCATGCTTCCCAGAAACAGAAACCTGTTAAATAGTTGAAGAGTGGCTTTGGATATTACTATATTGGAAGTGAAAGTGTAGTAACAACTGCACTATTCACACTCTGTTAAAAGTCAAAAGGATAAATGCTCCAGGGCTGTGAAGAGACTGTGTGAGTGATACATACACTTGGAGCTTTTACTTCTTAGGGGAAAAAATCTCTTTCAGATATTCAAAGGATTTACAAAGGATACACAGGAAGATCATTGCAGAAGCAGAATCAGCTTCATCCTACATATATTAGTTTCAAGTCTGAAGACATTTAGAGTAAGACTATAGGTTTGAATGGAGCCAACTGATATAATTGCATTCCCTCTCATATTTGTAGCACTCATTTAACCACCATTGAGAAGCTTCATTCCAACCAGTGCATGTTTAGAGTTACAAAAATCAATAAATGCACAATATATAAGGTGTTAAACTGAAAAGTAGATTTTTAAATTTTAAATTAGATTGTCAGCATTTAAGATATGTTTCTATATTAGACCAAATTCAAGGTTAGTTCAAGCTAAAGTAGACCTTTTGAAATCAGATTAGTTGTGTTTAATCATTTCCATTTATTTCAGTGGGTTTGTTCTAAGTAGAACTGAGGTTTCATTTAGCCCATGGCCAGTTTTTTTTAAAGATAACTTGTTTTATACTGAAATCTGTATGTAATACCAGGAGTCTTACTGAAGTTTGATCTTATAATATCTGAAAACTCAGTCATTGCTTCTTTGTTAAACTCATTGGATTCAATCATGAGGGATAAGAATCTGCCTGTCAAAATGAACTTTATACATTACATTAACAAATCTGGCCACTGAGGAAAGTATTACATAAAACTCTTATATTATCTTTAAAAAATGGATGTTTAATTTTGAGGTGTACTAAAATCTACCTTACTATTTCATAGTTGCATTTGTCCCTTACAGAAGGGATGGTTTTACCTGCTTTTGGATGCCCTGAGCGAATTTCTTAGAAATCTATGGTTAGATAGGTGAATGTGAGACTCACCTTAGTTGGCCAAGTTATAAAGGTTTGATTGATTGATTTATCAACTTTTGTCCAGAACTGGGATTCAAGGTGGCTTAGAAACAAATGTATATAATTTAAAATGACAAAATAGTTTAAAGTTACAATGTTAAATAATAAGGAACTCTTCTAGAACATGGCCATATAGCCCCAAACCCCCACAAAAAACTATGGATGCCGGCCATGAAAGCCTTTGACCCAACTTCAAGATAACTTATCATTTCATATTATTTAGCCACAATGCTTTTCATTGAGGCTGGCTCTCAAGTTTGATTCTGGATTATGAAAAAACCACCTAATTTATATCTGTGTATAAATCTGGACTAAGACTCATTTAATCTTAATTTTATTCCTTTAAAGAAACTAACTTTCATTTTATTTTATATAACTGAAGACATATATTGTTATTGAACTGGCATCAAAATTTTGTCATTGGAATTTATTCTTATGATAAAGGAGCAGTCTTATGAATACAATATTTTCTATTGTTATTACTGAAAAAAATAGAGGTGAGTTTGTTCTTACTGGGCCAAAGAGTGTGAATCTCTTTAGCATAACAGAAGACATAATTCTAAGAAATGTAATGTGTTAGGAATGTATGCAGTGATGCTCTTTTTCTGGTAATTTTTATTTACTATTTGGACTGTTCAATTACTTTTCAGTATCTAATCTGAGTTCACTGAGTGGGAAATTCCCCCATATCTTGCCTGAGATGGTAACTTGACCACTCTAATTCCCAAAATGTAGATCCATTAACTTGTTGTGATAAGCCATGGTTTCTGTTAACTGTGATTTGTTTCTTGAGCCACAATTTGCAAATGGGCAGGTGAGAAAACAAACCATTTTTGAAACATGGTAGAGTTAATGAACCAAGAACAAAGCTTGGGTTTTAGACTGCAGTTTGTGGCTATTTAAAAAAAACATGACTTTTAGCAAAGATAAGTTTAAACATCATAACAAGCAGATATTAACAAACTGTACTGTGGCTTTTTGTGGTGTCCAAACATGATTTGTCTGTAACTTTACTTTAAAGGGATAGCCTAAGGCTTAGTGGTAGAGCACATATTTCCCATATTCTTTCTTCAGCTATATCTGAGAATGATTACTGATCAAAATAATGGAAGGCTGCTTTAAGCCATCTTAGACAATACTGTGTTATATGTCTAAGGAAATTATCACGCCACTTTTCGTCCAGCACTAGACGCAGGATGAAAATTTAAATACCCCTGTGGCCAGGCAGTAGGCATTCTGTACCCGATCCTGGCTTCTACCGCACTCTTTAAAGAATGGGGTGTGTGATAAAATCAACCTATTTAAGTTTACATCCTGCATCTGGCATGGGAGGAAAGATGGCGTGATAATCTAAGTCAATGCTAGGCAACTTTACATGTATATGAATTAAGTTAAATTAAATTAAACAATAAAGTGTTTTGTTAAGTTAAAAACATCCACCAACAAAGGCAGCTGCCCAATGCAGCTCTTCATAACTTACTCTTCTGAACTGAGGCTCTAAACAGGTCTGTGGTAGGGCGGAGCATTTACACGCTCCCAAACCCTACTGTGTATTGTGGGTGCCATCTTTGCATGCTACCGTTTACACAGAGGCACACAATTATGACATCTGCATGGCACAGCACCCAAACTGCACAGTGCATGTGGGGCATCACTGTGGTGCACGAGCATGGCAATGGCACCCCCGCACCCCTAAAAAGAATCTGCTGGGAGTGGGATCTTTTTAGGCCTCCTGGAGGCCACAGCATTTGGTTTCTGTGGTCTCCATCCGAGGCAGAAAGGGCAGTGTCTCGCCGCCCTTTTTTGCTTGTCTGTTGAGCCCCTGACCTCCTTGCATTCTGTGTGGAAGTGACAATTGCCATGTGATTATTGATTTGGTATGGTTGGTTCATCCAGTCTTTTTTTGATACAGAAGAATAGCCTGATCTCCTGAGATAATGCCCATTGCACATATCTCTGCCCACACTGACTTTCTCAGTTTGTCATGCCACCTTCTGGGAGGACGGGATGCCCACAAACCCTTACATATTAAAAATATTGGTCAAAGATATTGAACATATTTTCAAACATATTGAAAATATTGGTCGAAGGAGGGCAGACATATTATACTTTAAACATGGAAGAATTTTGCATCAAAAGTGTGCTCCCACTCTCAGATTCTAAGGGAATATAGTCTTTGCACTTGCCTTTCTGTTGTACGAAAAAGTGGAGACATGGTCCAGCCAAAGTTAACCATTTTAATTTCTTGTGCATTGCTCTCCTCTTTAAATCAGTACAAGTTCAAAATAGGCTGGATTGTTCCCTTCGTTATCTGCTTTTAAAGCACTTTGAGTAACTGTGAGACTGAACACTGTTCTTTTATTACTGAGGCTATTCTCATTCTAGGGAAATGAGTGACAGTCAAAAGAGTAATTTAGAATTAATTTCCTATGAGCCAGTGCATCAGCAAAAATGTTTGTTATATACATTTCCATTTAAAAGCTGTTTTAAATGGAAATGCTCCAGTTGAGATGCCAACCAGACAAAGGCTTTGGCATCACACTTGGAAGTTTGAAGCACCACTCAAAAAGTTGGAGTTTGTAAAGCAATTAGCGGGATAACAGTCCTCAGGGGTCGATCCAGAGCAGCAAGCTTTTGTTATACCCACACAAAAAAGAACATCAGGAAATACATGATATATAACTTGGCAAAAGCACTTTGGGCATGTGACTGGATGTTAAGAACACACCATATGAGCTGGTAAAGTCTGCAACTCATGTGCCCTTTTCTGCTCTGATGATAGTTTTCATTGCTGCCAGTGAAATATGTAGTTTGCCAACTTTAAAAGTCCATATTGGGTCTGTGACTCTACCTTTATTAGTATAGGAGACAAAAAAGAGTTTTCATTAATCCCAAGAACCTGTGTGTATGTGAATAATCATTGTGTGTATACTTTGTTTCAAATATTACATGAAAATGGCCCAGGAATCTCTCCATTGGGCTTTGAACAAATTGTGTGGCATATATATATAGAAATATATTTGCCCTGAAGCCTATTCATACTGGTGCCTTCTTCCTCATAAAAAGCAGCTTTTCCATAAATACCTGGAAATAGCACTACCTTTCACATTTTCCCTTTTAATATCGATAGGATAATGTTGAATTCCAATTTTGTCCCCCAACACTGCAGTTGCTTCACTATATATTCCACCCTTGTACCCTTTCATGCCTGTCTTCCTTTGGCCGAAACACCAAAATTTTAGGGAAGCATACTGTAGTCATCCAGCCCTTTTTATTTATTAGGAAAATTCCATAAATGTTCAGTAGCATCTTAGTGAGTTTGAAAATTTTTCTTTCTCTTTTTGGCAACCTTTTGCCATTTTGCACTTTGCAAAACCAAGGGGATCTTTGCTATGCTGTTTTTCTCCAATTGACAATTATATGAACAGGCATGTGGTTTGTCTTTTTCACACACACACTCTCTCTGCACTGCATTTGAACACGCATGTGTGTATGGCTTTTTGTTTAGTCTGGGTTGCAGAGTTGTAGTTACAACATTTTGAAAGACTGCTTGTGTGCATTGTGTGTCCATCGTTTCTATGAAGTTTAGAAAGATCAGTTATGGTTTGTCCTACCATTCAACCTTTCCTTCCAGCAGATGTGGTGCCAAAGTTGGGGAATATCTCCAATTCTTTGGGGGAAAAGGTGGGGGAAATGGAACAGAGGAAGACAGCAATGAGAAAGGATACCTGAAAGTACCTACTAGCTTCTCTGGGGTTATCTGTTTGTTTCTTCATTTCCCCCAGAAATTAAGTGAGACAATGCTAAGGTACAGAGTTGGTACAACTGAACATGCAAGGCCCATCCACAATGCACTCACCACTAGTTACCTGCCCTTCTCCCCCCCTCCCAAAAAAAAAAATCTGGGAAAATAATAAGGGTTTAGTGCAGCAGTAAAAAGAAGCATAATTTTAGCATGGCCAGGAACAATTCATGGATTATTTCTGGGGAGAAAATAAATGAATTTTAAATGGTTGACAAGGGGGAGAATTGTGGTCTCATGCAAGGATGTTACTTTTTCCAGTACTATTCTACTATACATTTGACAGGTGAATAAGTCCCTAGTCACATCCTTCCCTCCCATATAGGGAGACTTTCTTCAGTCTTATGTCTATCATGTTGCTATCTGTTGGAATAAAGCTATGCATTCTGTTTCCCCTCATTATATAGATAGGACCTTCCTCTCTTCCCTCCCTCTCTCTGACTAAATGTCTCTATCTCAAGATTCTACATGTTTGTGGTTTCTTTGAGTTAGGGACTGTACAGACCGGCCATTAAGGTTGGCTTGGGGGCAGAGTTGGGGCATGGTGTCCAGACAACGCACACCTTGACTCTGCCCCCCAGGCAGGTGTGATCTTGCGCACTACACCACACTGTGGGCGGCATCACGGTGCTTCTCTGATGCTGCGTCTAGATGACACAGTGCCAAAGGAGTGCTGAAAAGCTATGGCACTGGTGACTACAGTGCCCTTTCCGTGGTGCAGAAAAGAGTCACTTTTTGCATCTCCTTTTTGTGCCACGAAAGATTGGGGCCATGGTGTGCAGTTGCCATGGTCTCAATCTGGTGCTAAAGGGGGCAGCAGATCACTCCTTAGGGGCAGTCTGTACAGCCCCATTGTCTTTATTTTTAGGAAAGCATATTAAAATACAATCTGGCTCACACTTCTGCTGTACTACTAGTGAAAGCTAAACTCTATACAGATTTGACTTTCATACTTGCTTATTATTTGTTTCCCTTTAAAGGGTTAACATCCTGGGAAACTCCAATTACACCCCACACTATCTGCTGTCATGTTGATTCCAGCATATGATGACCCTGTTACAGAGTTTTCTTGGCAAAATTTGTTCAGAGGAGGTTAGGCTGAGGGAGTGTGACTTGCCCAATGCATTTCCATGGCTGAGTGGATATTGAAACCCTGGTCTCCTGAAGTCCTAGCCCAGCATTTAAACCACCAGCCAAGACTGGCAGAGCACTATTAAAGTCATGTGTCAAAAACATATAAAGCTTCCTTATATCAGGTCAGATAGTCCTAGTCTCTTACAATCTTAGTCCAACAGTCAAACCACTACACCACATTGGCTCTACTCTTACAGAAGTTCTGTTATGGAAGGGTCATACCCATAACAACTTTCTGCTTACTGGATTCTTTAAAAAAAATGGTTTGGTAAATTTTCCTAACTGAATTCCCTTTTCCAAATGAAAGAGAATGCCATTTTCTTGGACAAAATTTGGTTTTAGACTTACATTTCAAAATGGTCATACACACAAACAGGCTCACATTGCTTACACTACACCACAGGCCATAAATATGCACACCAGCACCACCTTTTAGAAGAAGGCTCCTCAGACTGAAAGTCAGCACGGCCAGTCTAAAGTTGTTTGATTTTGTGAGAATGAAGCTCTAGAGTTTGGGAAAGTTTCTGTTGTGGACTACAACTCCCAGAATCTCTAACAACCCATGATCACTTTCTAAGCTTTGAGCCACCAAAAACTGAAAGGAAATCTGTACAAGTGGAATACGCTGTTAGCAATGTAATACCAGAGCAGTGACCTCATGTGAGATTGTGACTCTTCTTCCCTGAAGTAGAAAATTACAAATTGTAATTTTCCAGTCCACAG